>NC_057747.1:27092706-27102676 GCF_004010195.1 Chiloscyllium plagiosum
TTGTGTGTATGTGAGTGTAGAGTGTCTTAAGTCTGTGATGGGGTGCATGTGTGAGTGTGGGAGTGTGTGTGTCTGTAGGAGTGTGTAAGTGGGTGTGTGTGTCTGTGAGAGAGAGTGTATGTGTGTGCGTGAGTGTAGAGTGGTCTAAGTCTCTGAGAGGATGCCTGTGGAAGTGTGTGAGTGTCTGTGTGCGTGTCTGTGTATATGTGTGTCCGTGTGTATAGGAGTGCCTGTGTGTGTGCGTGTGCGTGTGTAGTGCAATGGTGGTCACCTGTAATGTGATATGAACACAAGGTCCCGGTTGAGGCCCCCTATATTTACCGAACTTAGCTATCAGCCTCTGCTTGGCCACTTTTCACTGCTGCCTGTCCCGAAGTCCGCCTTGGAGGATGTACCGAACTTAGCTATCAGCCTCTGCTCGGCCAATTTTCGCTGCTGCTTGTCTCGAAGTCCGTCATGGAGGATGGTCACCCGAAGGTCTGAGGTCGAATGTCCTGGACCGCTGAAGTGTTCTCCAACTGGGAGGGAACACACCTGTCTGTTGATTGTTGTGCGGTGCCCATTCATCCGTTACGTAGCCTCTGCTCGGTTTCCGCAATGTACCATGCCTCAGGGCATCCTTGCCTGCAACGTATAAGATAGACAACGTTGGCTGAGTCACATGAATACCTGCCATGTACAAGGTGGGAGGTGTCCCCACGCGTATTGGTTGTATCCATGTCCACACTCTGACACGTCTTGCAGCGCCTACCGTGACAGTTTTGTATGGAGTTGTCCTCAGAGCCCGGCAGCTTGCTACAAACAATGGTCTGTTTGAGGTTTGGCGATTGTTTAAAGACAAGTAATGGAGGTGTGGGGAAGGTCTTTGCGAGGTGCTCATCCTCATTGATAATGTGTTGCAGGTCACGAAGGACATGGTGTAGTATTTCAGCTCCTGGGAAGTACTGAACAACGAAGGGTACCCTGTTGGTTGCAGCACGTGTCTAAATTGCTTAACAATGACCTCCCTCTGACAGAACCATGTTGACTTTTCCTGATTACCTTGAACTTTTCTAAGTGTTCTATAATGTACATATAAAGAGTACCTAACTATTTCCCTACAACAGATGTTAATCTAACTGGCCTGTATTTTCCTGTTTTCTATCATTCCTTTTTGAATGACTTAATCGTGTTTAATGGAACACTACCTCAATAGCTAGGCTGAGAGTAAAATTAAGGTCTGGTAGCATTGTGTCCCTGAAAACCTACCTCATTAATATGTACCTTATAGAGGTTATTTTTTTCAACTCTATCTGTGCTTGTATTTTGTGAGAAAAGTTCTCATAGTCAAAGGTTTTGTAAAGTCTCTATAACCATCAGCACAATATCAGATCACTTTATTGCTAAAACTTCCCAATCTCAGCACTGATTACTCTCTTGACATTCCAGTCGGTAGCTAATACACATAGTGCCATCTCGAGTAATGGGGGAAAGGATATGTCACCACACCTTTCTATTGAATGCATTACTATGTGCAGAAATTATTTAACACAAACATTGTACTTTCCCACCAAATCAGAAAATAATCAGGGAACAATATGAATAGTTTTAAAGATGAAAATCCACTGTTAAGAATATTCTTGACTGTACGTCAAAAAGTTGCAAGCTACAATTTCAGAAATGCCAATTTGTGCAATTCTGATTCAAATGGGAGAGTTTTTATGTTTAAATGATAAGATTCTTAAAGCCACCAAAGGAGAAGCCTTTCATATGGCCCTTTCCACCTTCAGTTTTTCAACTTCTCTGGTTCTCAGTAAAAGAAGCCAAGCTTCATGACAAGTCTTTGATCTGATAAAGATGGAGATAGGTAGCCTTTTCTCCTTCCAGTCTTGGTCTGACACAGCAATCTCAGTCACATGTCTGCAGACAATTCTTTTCTCTTTTTATGAATAAAGTGCATTGGTCAAGTCATTCTGATCGCTAGAGAGTACCGGGACCACATCAATTAAGTGGATATTTAGTTCTCATTGTTATGACTATACAGGACCAACACACTTGAAGTCACTGTTCACAGGGTGAATGTGGATATATCAGACCCTCACCATTTTAATGGAATTCTTCACCTCTTAAGACTGTCATTTAGCAGAGAACTAAAATTTGATGCTAACCTTTACTCCCCATACTTGCCCAAAGTTCAGCGATTGACTCCATGTTTATGAAGCACTTGTATTTATCTAAACTCCCACTCCAGGCGGGAAGGTGAATTTGTGTAAGTAATGTGGGGTGAGCGGAAAAGATAATGAAACACATCCTCTAGTTTACACTCGTTCTCCAACATTTGCCCCTCGTAGACAGGCTTTGAATCCACACGTACAGTCATAGAGTCACGCAGCATAGAAACAGACCTTTTGGTTCAACCAGAAGGGCTAATGCCCGAAACGTCGATTCTCCTGTTCCCTAGATGCTGCCTGACCTGCTGCGCTTTTCCAGCAACACATTTCCATTTTTGGTTCAACCAGTCCACCTTGACTGTAATCCCAAACTTAATGAATCCCAACTGCCTGCTCCGAGCCATATCCCTCCAAACCTTCCCCATTCATGTATCTCTCCAAAGGTCTTTTAAATGTTGCAACATTGGGTAGAATTGTAACAAGGGCAGCACAGTGGCTCAGTGGTTAGCACTGCTGTCTCACAGCACCAGGGTCCCAGGTTTGATTCCAGCCTCGGGTGACTGCCTGTGTGGAGTTGCCCATTCTCCCCGAGTCTGCATGAGTTTCCAGTTTCCTCCCACAATCCAAAGGATGTGCAGGCCAGGTGAATTGGCCATGCTAAATTGTCCGTAGTGTTAGGTACATTAGGCAGTGGGAGATGGGTCTGGGTGGGTTACTCTTCGGAGGGGCGGTGTGGACTTGTTGGGCCGAAGGGCCTGTTTCCACACTGGAGGGAGTCTAGTCTAACCTGCATCCACCACTTCCCCTGGAAGTTCATTCCACACATGAACCACTCTATGTGTAAAACGGTTGCCCTTCATATCCTTTTTAATTCTTTCCCTTCTCACCTTAAAAATATGTCCCCTAGTTTTGAATTCCCCCGCCTTTTGGCTCCTTGGTTCACCAACAGACACCTGGCGGTGCTGGTAGAGAGCATGCTGGAGAGGACCAGCAAAGGGGGCCACTCAAGCAGCCTGCACTGGGTCAATGCAGAGTCCCAGTGAAATTCAACCCACAGCAATGCAGTAAGAAGATTAAGGATCGACTGCACTCCCCAGGGGTCAGTGCCACATTTTCCTCTCCGCTACAATTTGCCACTGCCTCTCACAAGGCTCATGAACTACAATACTCTGAGGAGTGCATGCATCATGCTCACTCAATGGCTCTCAGCATCTCCAACTGGGAAGCCACCCCACCCATTGTGTCTCCTGCTCACTCACTACATCACTTCCTGCTCCTCCTGCTGCACCATTAACTGCTCCTCCATTAACTTCATTAGACTCAACTCTTCCCTTTGATTCTTTCGAGCAAAATGTAGCTCAATCTGTGGCCTGCTGTCTCCACAGCACCCAGCCTGACATCCCAGGAATCCCAGGACTAGTTACACTTGACCTGAAGGATTGACCATAGTTGATCCCCTGGGGAGAAAGTGAGGTCTGCGGATGCTGGAGATCAGAGCTGAAAGATGTGTTGCTGGAACAGCGCAGCAGGTCAGGCAGCATCCAGGGAACAAGAGAGTCGACGTTTCGGGCATAAGCCCTTCTTCAGGAAGAAGGGCTTATGCCCGAAACGTCGACTCTCTTGTTCCCTGGATGCTGCCTGACCTGCTGCGCTGTTCCAGCAACACATTTTTCATAGTTGATCCCCTGGACTGGCAGCAAATGGGACCCTTGACTGACTGCATTTCCCCCTTAACCCCACCAGGGACTGCTGCCTTTTGATGTTCACACTTCACCATTTCATAGAATCCCTACAGTGTGGAAGCAGGCTATTCGGCCCATTGAGTTTACACTGCCTCTCCAAACATTGGTCCCTGTTTGTGCGAGGCAGCAGCACTAACCACCGAGCCACCATGCCACCCTGCTTGATGCCCGTGCAGTGTGCTTGCCCCATTAGCTGCTGGCACATGTTGCACGGCTGGCATTTGCATAGCACCTACCATACAGTAGTGTGTTCACCCCCTCAAGCAGTTCAGTACTGAAAACCAGGGCCAACAGCCTGCCTCTCTCCCTGCTCCAAGAAAGTAACACGAGACACAGAGACCGGCAGCCTCTGGGTCAGCATCAGGTGTGTCAGTACAAAGAAACGAAGCTAAGAGCCAAAAGATACTGACTGCATCCCTGTACCCAGAACAACCTGACAGAAAGCTGCAAATTGTGGGTGTCCCTTGAGCTCGAAAATGAAGTCCTGACAGGCTGATGAGATGTGCCAGTGAATCCAAGGGCTGGCATGATGATGTGGTGAGACTGATAGTTTACTGTTGCTGGCTTACACTGATGAAACAGGGAGGAGGATAGTACCCCCATAGTATACAGTGACGAAGGGTCTACAAGCCTGACCAAGCGAGCGTTGAGCTGCCCCCACCAGCTGTGACAGGAATCAGTGCTGTATCGTTTCTCAGGGAAGGGAGAATTGGAAATGGCGCAGAAATAAAGCGAGTCGTATTCTCAATGAGATGCAAATGCAGGAAAGTAATTGGCTGCTGCTGATTAGCATATTGGAAAAGGGTGGGTAAGATGAAGAGTAGGAAGATGTTGCAGGCATTATTGAGATTGGTAGGACATGGCCTACATGAGACTCCATACCTGCAGCATTGTGGTTGATTCGAAAAAGGTCAAGTAAGCCACTCAGTTCAAGGACAATTAGAGAAGGACAATAAATGCTGGTCTTGGCAACAACGTCTGCATCCAGTAAAAAAGCCACAGTCTCGTTGTAATCAACGGAGTGGCACGGTGGCTCAGTGGTTAGCACTGCTGTCTCACAGCACCAGGGACCTGGGTTCAATTTTAGCCTCGAGTGATTGTCTGTGTGGATTTCCTGCAGGTGTTCTGGTTTCCTCCACAGTCCAAAAAGTGTGCAGGTTAGTTGAACTGTCCATGCTACCTTGCCCTTAGTGTTCAGAAATGTGTAGGTTAGGTGCATTATTCAGGGGAAATGTTGAGTAATAGGAGAATGGGTCTATGGGCGGTACGGTGGCACAGTGGTTAGCACTGCTGCCTCACAGCGCCAGAGATCCGAGTTTAATTCCCGCCTCAGGCGACTGACTGTGTGGAATTTGCACATTCTCCCCGTATCTGCCTGGGTTTCCTCTGGGTGCTCCGGTTTCCTCCCACAGTCCAAAGATGTGCAGGTTAGGTGAATTGGCCACGCTAAATTGCCCGTAGTGTTAGGTGAAGTGGTAAATGTAGGAGAATGGGTCTGGGTGGGTTACACTTCGGAGGGTCGGTGTGGACTTGTTGGGCCGAAGGGCCTGTTTCCACACTGTAGGGACTCTAATCTAATCTAAAAAAAATGAAATTTACTCTTCGGAGGTCAGTGTGGACTTGTTGGGTTAAATGGCCTGTTTCCACAATGCATAAATGATTTTATATTCCTATTTAGCAATGTGTTTGGAGCACTGATACTATTGTGAGGAGGTCCATATTTGTACAAGGGCTATCTAATATATGGAAATGCTTCACTTGCTTGTATATCAGTCTTTGGTGTTTATGTTAATTAAAGCCTGGCTTGGTGCCAATTATCTGTGTACACTGATGCTAAAAACAATGGGAAACATTGTTTAAATAAGAAGTCTTTGTTTTATTTATAAATGAACTAGATGAGGCAGAAATGTTGAAGTCCATGCCAAGTGTATATTTTGATAATTATATGTTGCATGAGAAACATTTAACTTCACATTTTCAAATTGTTGCTTACAATTTTCTTGAAGATTCGTAATTGTTGTGTTATTGGTTATCATCCTGTGTCGCCATTCTCAGAATAAAGTAATACCGAAATTTTTTTTCTGTAATTTTAGGTAATATGTATGATTGAAGATATAGGCGAAAGCAAGAATGGCAGAGAGAACCCAGTCTCTGCCAACAGCCCTTTCCAAATACCCGAGATGGAATCATTTGCGAGGCTGGGGACTGGAAAAGGGTATTGAAGACAGGATGGTTCCCAACCTTCCAACCAAAAAGTTAACAAACTAAAATTGTTAGAGTCTTCAGTCCCATCAGGAGACATTTTGCCCCCAGACAAGGTCATCCACCGATCCTTTCCAGAAATAACCTTAGTTCTTATTTTCCAAATGATCTCAAAGGGATTCTTTCCAGCTGTTAGTGGTGATTCGCAGTGTGAACAGTAGAATTCACTGGACAATGTGAGAACCACACCCTCCCTCCCTTCACCCACACCCCCACACCATCCATACCAGTGGCCCCTCCCCCCACAACCACAAAGTCCACCACCCACCCCCATTATTCCTTCCTGACTTACAGGCAGGATATGTCTGCTGCTTTCCCCAAACTAGAATCTCAAGAGAAAGCCTACATTTTGGAAAATCCATCTGAATGCATGAGGTAGGAGCAGGAGTAGGCTACCTGGCCCTCCTAGCCTGCTTCATCAGGGCTATTCTGATTTTAACCTCAAATCTGCATTCACACTCACCTGCCAACTCCTCACTTACCAAAAATCTATCCACCTCTGTCTTAAAAATCTTCAAGGACTCTGCACCCACCACCTTTACAGAAAGAGAGTTCTAAAGATTCACAACTCTCTGAAGGAAAACATTTCTCCTCATTTTTGTCTCAAATGGATGATCCCTGATTTTTAAACAGTGGCCCCTAGTTCTAGATTCTCCGACAAGAGGAAACTTCCTGTCCACATCTAACCTGTCAGGGTCATTCAAAATTGTATCTGCGTCAAGGAAGTAACCTCTTACTGTTCTGAACACCAGCAGGTACAAGCCTTGCCTGTCCAAACTGTGCTCAGAGTTCAGCCATAACCAAAAGCTGGGAGCTCCACTGAGGATCTCTGACAAGCTTAGCTGCCAAGAATTTAGCAACAAATTGCTTGTCTTATAAAAACTGCAAGAGTTGTAGCTTTGCACACAGGGAGTATAGCTATGGTCAGTAATGAAATTGTATTACTGAGGCGACATACTTTAAGAATTGATGGGAACAAAGAAAATTATGATCGATAAAGGAAAAAAGTAAAACTTGGAGTAGACAGTGTTTAATCATTGAAATTATACATTTAAACTATGTTATATGATTGAGAATGTAAAAAGATGTTGATGTGAAATAAACAAAATGATTTCTAAAAGATAACATTGGATTTGTAGGTATTAAATTCCTTTACAATGTTTGGTGGCTCATAAACCTTTTGCTTTAATGACCACAGATATATCACCAGGGAAGGTATCAAACTATATTTCATCACCTTACAATATCTCACATTTGGGCTGAATTTCCTTTCTGACTGTTCAATAGTAGACTGCTACAGCTTATAAATCTCTTTGATTTAACCCCTACTTTCAAAAGTAGGGAATAATAGTGGTAGATTCAGATAGATTATTAATAATTCACTCTTACACTTTAATTCAAAGGTATCTACGGATCGAGATTGCTAAACACAAAAATCACTTCTTGTTTCTTGTATTGTGGGTCAATGGAAGCCCTCACATAAATACAAAGTCTTGTCAATCTAAGGGTTTGGATGTATGACTTGCTAGAAAAGAATTAATCACTGTTTAATCCCCAGACAAACTAATCAATTAGTTAAACAGTTGTGGTCAGTGAGCAACCAGACAAAATAAGAATCTAAAAAACAGACAGTATGTCTGACTGAGATGTGGACGTGGCCATCAGGGAAATTCTTTAGCAAGGAATTCTGTTCTCAGGATAACTCAAAGTGAATCTGTCAATGAAGAGCTTCAAGGATAGGCTGCAACCAGTTTCATCAGCTAGATTCAATTGTCACATTAATTTATTTAGTGTTGAGATTTGTTTTTAGCAAGAATTGATTCCTCATTTCAATATATGTGATGGGTAGTTTACTAAGTCATGAAAGATATTATCCGCTATACTCACCAGTGTGGCAAAAGGAGTAGGATCTATAAGAGTCAGAGAAACAGAGAGATGAGGGAGGAGTGCTAGGCTTGGATAGGAAGATAAAGAGGGATGTGATCTTGAAGGGATTTGAAGACAACAATGAGAATTTTTCATCTGACTCAGCGAGGAGCCAGAAACTGATGATGTTTGGCAACAAAGAAGGTCGGAGCTGAACTTTGGAGCTGAAAAGGATACAGGAAGGAGAGCTTTGGACGAATTAAAGTTTACATAGGCAGACTATGGGAGGATGGCCAAGTCTGAGTCTGAAGGTGATAAATTCAAACAAAAGAGAAGCTTGCAGCAAAGGCTGTTGCAGAAGAGCTGGGTAATGTTAGGAGGTGTAAGGTTGTCTCTTTGTGTCAGAAGCTCAGTACAGATTGAATGACAAGTTGTAGACAATCTTTCTCAATCACTCCCTGATTATTCAAGTTTGGTAAATTTGATGTCGCATTGATTTCTATCATGAATCAATTAATTTAAACAGTTACTGAGGCACATTTGTCTTTTCAATGGAAGAGACTGAAGAGTTCAAGGCTACTCCCACAGGATATAAAGCTAGTGTTATTTCAATCAGCAGCAAGGAATTCCTGCACAAACCTGCACTAGAGGCACACATTACAGAATAAAACACAAGCCAAACAGAACAATCCAGGAAGGGCCACTAATTTCTGTAGCAGATACTGGCAAGAAGAACTGGCCAGACTTGTACTGAACTAAAGGCATCATGTGAAACACTCTGAATATTCAGGCTGTATCCAGTTTTACCCATCTTCTGCTCAGACAGGTTGCTGTGAAACAACACGGCCACCTCTCAGTGATGGATGGTCATTTGTGGACTGTTGAAAGTGTTACAGAACAACAAGCCAGTGGTGTTTTTACCAGCACAAGAACGCGAGAAGAAAATGATTGGTTGAGAGTGATGTGGGATTCATTCAGAACTGCCCACAGTCAACATAACCTGGGCTCTTATTACAAATCCACATCGTGCCATTTGTGTACAGACAGAGGGTGATTCAGGCAGCAATCAGAAACATTTACACAAATTAAACACCAAACCTATTTCTAACATCAGGAATACTGCAGTAATCATGCACTCACCTGTAGCTGCATTTGTCGACTATGGAGGGTCAGCGCACAGTTTCTCACAAACTGAGTTTTGCATGATGCTATTTTAAATAGTCTACCTATTATGAGTTTAAAGGGTATGGGGAGAGAGTAGAACAGGGGGCTGTGTTAGATGATCAGTCACTGATTGGCACAGCAGTGTTGAAGAGCCAAATAACCTATTCCTGCTCCCTGAGCAGACTGTCAAAGCCATTTGGCAGAATGCCTCATCGCCAGAACGTTCCAACAAGCACCAAGACATGGCTTGGCTGGTGGTGAGAAGGGCTCTGCCTGTGAGATCATTTATGCACGCCCGGACTCTCTGCCGCACCGCACGCTGCCCTCGAAGCGGCTGCAGGGGGGACGAGACTGTCTCACACCTCCTTCTGGAATGTGCCTACACAGAGGAAGTCTGTTGGGGAATGCAGTGGTGTTTGTCGAGGTTCGTCCCAAGCAGCGCCGTGACGCGGGACTCCGTGCGGTCTGTTCCCCGGGACGCACACCGAGACGAACATCAACTATGCCCTGGAGGATCATCAACTCGGTGAAGGACGCTCTCTGGGCGGTCCGAAACCTGTTGATCTTCCAGCTGAAGGAGTTGACCCTGACTGAGTGTTGCAGATTGGCACATTCCAAGGTCCAGGATTACGTGTTGAGGGACGCTCTGAAGCTTGGGGCAGCTGCCGCCAAGGCGCGGTGGGGAAAGACCACCGTGTAACATCTGCCTGCCTAAAGAAGAACAGGAGAAAGTAAGGTCTGCAGATGCTGGAGATCAGAGCTGAAAATGTGTTGCTGGAAAAGCGC
>NC_057747.1:27102687-27173065 GCF_004010195.1 Chiloscyllium plagiosum
CTGTTGATCTTCCAGCTGAAGGAGTTGACCCCGACTGAGTGTTGCAGATTGGCACATTCCAAGGTCCAGGATTATGTGTTGAGGGACGCTCTGAAGCTTGGGGCAGCTGCCGCCAAGGCGCGGTGGGGAAAGACCACGGTTAACATCTGCTTGCCTAAAGAAGAACAGGGGCTAAAGAAGAACAGCAGTCATTTGGGCTCTGCTGACGCCTCAGCTAAAAATGTAATCGTACAGACCTGTAAATAGGAATGATTACTCTGTTTCGGTATGCAAAGAAATGGAATGTTTACATATGTATGGCATGTCCAACTGTACAGACCATTAAAGTATTTTATGAATAAAGTATATTTTTGAAATAAAAAAAAATTCCTGCTCCTATTTTCTATGTTTTTGTGATGCCCCACTGTGGCCATTACATCCTTAGTTGGATGGTGAACCCAAGCCTTTTAGCTCAGAGGTAGGGACACTACCACACAACCCTGCCAATTGTGTGATACTAGCTTGCTGTCAGAAAGTGTTCTGAGATTTATTTCACCAACAGTATTACATTTTGTCTTGAAGCAGTTCCTTTGTTCCCTCTTAAATCCTGTGTCTCAGAAACAAATGCATTCACATGAGAACCCTTTTTATAACCCTTGCCACCCCTAAATTGCAGCAACTGAGTGCTCCCTGTAAAAAGGCAGTAATATGTTTAAATATAATTCCACTGACAAATGGGAACATTCCGTAATCCTACTGTGCCAACAGCCAGGAAGGAAGCATGGCTCAGGCCTGACATTTCCTCAACATCCTTAGACACATCCATAGGCTTACACTCTGGGGCTATTCCTAGATATTGCAATTCAACCTAGACAGGGGTATGGTTACATATCACTGGAACTAGTAGGACTTGAACCCAGGACCTTCTGGCTCAAGGGTGGGAACACTTCCACACTGCCACAGAGCCTTACACTTGCTTGAGCAAAGCCCATGGAAATAATAGAACAATGGTAAGGGATAGGTACAGAGTGATTCTCCAGAGAAGACCTGAACAGTATTCTAGCTATTGGAGCAGAAGCAGCCACAGTCAGGCTGCTGATTGCTCACCCTCTGGATGGACTCCCAGTATCTCCAATGTCTACACAGATTCCAGCACCAACAGTGTTTCTGGTGCTAGCAATGTTTCCAGTGCCTACAGTGATTCTAGTGACAAGTGTTTCCAGTGCCACATTGATTCCAGTGCCTGCAGTGTTTCAGGGCCCCCTGTGATTCCAGTGCCTACAGTGATTCTAGTGACAAGTGTTTCCAGCACCACATTGATTCCAGTGCCTGCAGTGTTTCAGGGCCCCCTGTGATTCCAGTGCCTACTGTGATTCCAGTGTTTGCAGCACTTGCAATGTTTGCAGTGGTTCCAGTACTCATTGGCTGTGCTGCCAATATACACAGAGATTCATGAAGCTGTTTTCTCCCTGTTGTGGGTGAATGTTTCCACGGTCACTGTATCAGAGCAGGAGGCACAATGTGTCTCATCATGTCTGCCACTAGGAGAGAGGAGGGAAGGGTTTTTTAGCCTGGTGGGGGTTGGGAGGCCGGGGTGCAGAGGGGGGGAAAGATTTCAAACCAGAAAAGTGAGTGCTGTTGGGAACAGGCAGCTGGCTAAAAGAAATGAACAACACATGCGCCAAAACATTGCATGATTTCAAGAAAGGATTGGATAAAACACTTTGGGCTAAAGGGATCAAAGGACATGAGGAAAAGCAGGAACAGAATTGGATGATCAGACATGACCATAATGAATGGTGGAGTAGGCTCAAAGGGCCAAATGACCTCTTCCTGCTTCTAATTTCTATGTTTCTATGACACTAGCATCTTCTGCCTTTAAATTCAATGTGTTGGACAGTGGGAGGGCCGAGCTGTTTATTTTAATACAGAGAGTGCTAATGGGCAGCTGTCACAACATAGGGTGTGAATTCTAATGGTGCTATCCCCCAGTGCCACCTTGCCTGAGCTCCATCGAACTTGCCAGTGAGATCGAGGTGAGAGCTCAGGGATTTGTGGGACCAGAACAAACAACAGGCCAAAGGTCCTGAGACAACATACTCACTGCCTGGTGTAAGTGAAAGGTTTTTAACACCAAGTTTGGAAAGAGTGCCTTTTCTGCTTCAAAAGTGATTTCCAATGTTTTACAAGATTACTTTGACTACTTTGGAATTCAGTGCATCTACTCTTCCATATGCTAAATGTCAGTGCAGCAAGAAGCTACTCATGTAGCTTCACCTTGACCCCCAGATGAAGAAGAAACATACGATCCACCACAAAACCCTGTCCACCCCATCTCCAAGGCACAACTCAGGAGTGTGATGGAATATTCCCCACTTGCCTGGATGGTTGTAGCTCCAACGACACTCAAGAAGCTCAACACCATCCAGGATAAAGCAGTACTTGATTGGCACCACATCTACAATATCCACTCCCTTCACCACTGACACTCAGTAGTAACAGTGTGTGCTATCTGCAAGATGTCATGCAGAAAGTCACTGAAGACAGGTCCTCCCAAACCCACGACTACTCCAATCTAGAAGGACATTAGGGCAGCAGATACATAGGAACACCATCCCCTGCAAGTTCCCCTACAAGTCACTCACCATCCTGGCTTGAAAATAAATCACTATTCCTTCATTGTTGCTGAGTCAAGATCCTGGAATTCCCTCCCTCAGGGCATTGTTTGTAGCGGTTCCAGAAGGCAGCTCACCCCCCACCTTCTCAAGAGCAGCTCGAAATGGACAATAAATGTTGGCCCAGACAGTGATGACCACGTCTTATGACAAATAAAATATAAGCAACAGCAGAATTACCAGCGACAGGAGGAGCACTCATTTTCTCTTTCGCCTGTTACCATTCCACAGGGCCAGGGCATAAGGACAACCCTCTAGGTCTCAGGAAGTGAAACTCCAAAACAGGGTTTCCAGATGGAGGGTCACCTTCACAAACATATACAAACCACAGTGCCTCTGGGGTGGGAAGAGAGGGTGGTCTCTAGCTAGTGAGAGAGCTGGTGGCTGACATTTCTAGCCTTTTGAAAAGAGTCCCCTTTGCCAACATGGTCAGCTGGATGTCTACTGCCAATGGCCAACATATTGAGCATAATTTCTTCACCTCTGCTTCTTTCCAGGAAGCAGCTGGAGAGATTTGTAGAATTGGGCAAATCTGATGCCCACAAATGTACCATACAGATGCCATGACCCATTTGGACTTGGCAACTGCAGAGTGCCAGTCAGACCGAGAGAGCCCTTGGCTTTGGGATTCCAGCGGGCTTGCTCCAAATCAAGGCAGACATTGATGGCGCAACTGGGGCAATCATCAAACATCCCCCCCCACACACCCCCCACACCCATGCCCTCCCGTCCCCCAACCATTTCTTCAGGGTCTTTATCGACTTCAAGGGCTTATCATTATCAAGCCTACATCTGAGCCAGGGGCCTAAGTTCAAGTTTCACCTGTTCCAATGATGTGTCATAATGTCTCTCAACAGGTTGACTGAAAATATTTATAAATTAAGTTAAGAGGAAGTATTTTCTGCTAACAATTTGTTTGCATAAATCTGCAATGTTCATAAATGTAATCAGTGGAGTTACTCGTTCAAACAGTGAAAATTCCACACAGTCAAATATAATCATGGAAAATCCTGCTGTCATTTCGATCAACTGCCGTCCTTAGACACACCAACATGCGTGAGAAGGAGTCACACTGTATTTCAGGAGCCAATGATAAAGTTGTCTATCGTCTGCAGAGTTAGGATTTCCGTTGTTTCCTCAGATAGTGTTGCTATCAAGCTTTCGTTTACACACTTCGGTGCCAATATAGTGTGAATGTGTACAAAATCTCAGACTTGCAGAGTGTTTATCATTACCTTATGCATCGACCGAGAGAACCAACACCTTCAATGCTCTGAGATGGTGGATGTTTGCTTGGAACCAACTTTATACAACAGTTCAACAGAAATTATTCTTTCCTCGCTTCTAAATAAATAAAGAAGATTTGAGGCTTTCCCTTCTGAACATAAATATTTCAAATGTTCAACAACAACAACTTACTTCAAGATAGCACCTCTAACACGATAGTACACCCCAAGACAATTCACAGGAGCACTTGGCTTCTGCACTCGAGGGGTTGGCTTGTGAGCATCGACCATTACAACCTCTTTCCTCCCTGAAAGAATGCTCCAGCAAGAATTCTGCAGGCTATGGCTCTCCCTGATAGTGCCAGCGTCTCCATGGAGACAGCTAGCCACACAGATGCTGGAGCTGAGAGTGTATTGCTGGAAAAGTACGGCAGGTCAGGCAGCATCCAAGGAGCAGGAAAATTGACGTTTCGGGCCAGAACCCTTCTTTAGGAATAAGAGGGCTCCGGCCTGAAACATTTATTTTCCTGCTCCTCGGATGCTGCCTGACCTGCCGTGCTTTTCCAGCAACATACTCTCAGTGCCAGAGACCTGAGATCTGTCTCCCTCAACCAGCTGCAGACACATGCCAGTGATGTGCCTGCCAGACCGTACATCCAAGTCTAATCTAGACTTAATTTAAAGAATAGCCATTGATAATTATGGAGCTGGTTGAGGGTAAAGGTGTCATACCTGTTTGTGCAGCCTCTGTCAGCTGAATAACTTCCTCCTTAGGGCACTGAGGGTGAACAATGAGGGTCTCTTTGCTGATCTTCTTGGGATAACACTAGAACCTGAGTTAGAGAAGCGAGGAGAATTAGTTGACAAAGAATTAAAACATGTGAAAGACTAATAATGAATTAACATTGGTGGCAATAGAAGATGATGATGCTTACCCTTACAGAGTGGAGAAGATCATTGGCCTTCCTCTTGCACCTCTCTGTACCCCACTTCACCTGGACGGAGCACTGAGCCGGGCTGTCATTTGTGCCTAGGCCAACTGGGTCTAATGGCGTGGCCTCCAGGGACAGCCTCCATCACCTCCGGGTCCCTGGTTGCAAAGTGGGGAGTGAGATTACCTTCCCTCAGGGCCACGTCCTGAAGGTTAAAGTTCAAGATGCATGGTGGGAGAGCTGGATCTCTGCAGACAGCATCTGAGGAAGTGTACAACTTGGCTTTAAACATGGTACCAGTGGCATGGCCATTGGAAAGCACTGGGAAATACCTCAGCCTCTCTGGCTGCACAATCCCTTGAGAAAGGCTTCAGGAGTCTGGTGTATAACCAATGAGAAGAAGATCAGATGATTACATGAGAAAGGTCAATCTGAGCCACGACAGATGAGTTTCATGAATCTCTCCCAACAAAACACATTAACTAAAAATGAGAAATTCTGCCCAGTGTTTTTACAAAGTCCTCCACAGCAAGGGGTCTTGTTTTTCCAACATTAACTGTCTCTGATTGGGAATCAGTATTCCGGTATGGTTAATGTGTGGAATGTCCTATGAGGACCTTATGTTCCAAAATGCAAAGAGTTTGCTTTTGAAAATATTGCTTTACACTTTTAGATGACCCAACTGTTCAAACATGATGTAACCTCAAGATCTCAATTGTTTCATTGTCTACAGTTAACATTAGTCCATACTAATATCAAAAGTGAAATAAATGATGTCAATCACTTTATCTAAATTCTTTGTAATTTCCTTCCATCTAAAGGTACGTCATTCTATAAACAGTCAATTTCACATTTTCTCTTTTGAGTGAAATATGGTCAAATACGTTATCTTGCTTCATTCCTGACTGCATTATACAACTGAATTTTTCAACTCTCACGGTAGACTATCCTAGAAACCATCTACACACAATAAAATTCAGGGTATTCAGGCCAAATAGACTCGACCTATATTCTCTGAGGTTTGATAGAATGAGAGTTGATCTCATTGAAACTTAATGGGCCACCTCTTTCGGAAAGAATGTTTCAAACATGAGGTTGCAATCTCAGAATAAGGGACTAACCATTTAGGACTGACAGATGGACGGACTGTTCTTGGTCATTTTAACACAACATTCTGCTCACATGCCAATGTCTGTCCTCGGTGTGCTGCAGTGTTCCAGTGAATCCGAGCGCAAACTGGAGGAACAACATCTCATCTTCAGACGAGACGCTTTACAGCCTCTGGACTTAATACTGAGTTCAACACCTTCAAATTGTGAACCCACTCCCATTTGTTCCCTTTCTTTTAGCTTTACTTGTTACATTCTCTGACACCATGTCCTCTCTCCCTTCCCCTCACCCTAGTGGGACTGTCTGTTATTTCCAGTCTGGGCAGTTAGACACATTCTGATCACTTAATCTGTATTGTCAACTATCAAACAGTCTACACCCTACCATCCCACAACCCCTAATTAAAGCATAAATACTGCCCCCTCCACACTCCACTTCAGCTCTGATGATGGGTCATCTCGACTCGAAGTGTTAGCTTGCTTTTTCTTCATCGATGCTGTGATCTCCAGCATTTGCTGTTTTCACAAGAAATTTCTCCAATTGGGGGTTATAAATCTTTGGAATTCTCAAAACTGGGGGCGTGCTGTTTTGAAACTTGAACTGCAATGAGGACTTAAATTATGGTTTTTTTCTTTGGAAATGCAGGCATTTTAGGTGTGAAGCTGGAGTTAGGTAGAACCTCTCGTGTAATGGCAGAGCAGGATTGCGTAGCCACTTTTTCCACACCTGCTCCCATTTCTTACACTCTTCTGTCAATTCATGAGGCTTCACAAAGTCTGGGACTGTCAGGGGGTGCGAACAGAGCCAATGTGAAGATTAAACATGCAATGCACCAATCTCAAATTTGTCAGGGAGCCCCGAACTGAATCTTTGCATAGGGAACTGAGCACATTAAAAAATGCTGAAGCCATTTCTCCAGATATGAGATATAAAGGGAGCCAGACAACATATCAGTAACTAAGCACCAATATGATGCATGGAACTAAAACAAAGGAAATTGAAACTTGTTTGGAATGCAGATTGAATATGTTGCAGGATGTTTGCCTTTTATTTCATTTTCTTTCAAAGATAAGTCTTTCAATGGGTCACGCAGACGTTAATGCCAATACATACTCTCCGTTCCTTCACTTACCAGAATGAAGGAACTCACTACTTCATCAGAGAATGTATTCTTCCACTGTCAAAACAATAATAAATCCAAATATATAATTGGCCTTATTCACCGGCCTTGCACAACAGATACATAAATCTACTCCTGGCTCTCGGATAAAGCCCAACCAATCACTGTAAGAACTTGGCTACATTTTAATAGTTATAAAGCAATGCCATGGGTGGACAATGCATGGAAGCAATGTCTACTGTACAACACTGACAAGAGTGAACACAGCACTTTTAGTGATGCTTACAACAGGATAATGACAGTGCAGTGATATTGTCCCTACCTCTGGAAAAAGGTCTGGGGTCAATTCCAATGTTCCTTCCAGGCCGGTCACTGCGCTGACCCACAGTGATCTGATCACCAATTGAAAGGAGTATTGTCCAAGTCCCACTGCCCCAGAGATGTGTCCTAACACACCAGAACAGGTTGATCAAAATAACTTTGGTGGCACGGTGGCTCAGTGTTTAGCACTGCTGCCTTCCAGTGCCAGGGACTTGAGCTCAATTCCAGCCTCAGGTCACTGTCTGTATGAAGTTTGCACATTCTCTCCGTGCCTGTGTGGGTTTCCTCCGGGTGCTCTGATTTCCTCCCTCAATCCAAAGATGTGCAGGTTGGGTGGATTAAACATGGGAAGTGCAAAGTTACAGGGGTGGGGTAGGGGAATGGGTCTGGGTGGGATGCTCTTTGGAGGGTTGGTGTGGACTCAATGGGCTGAATGGCCTGCTATTATGCTGTAGGGATTGTATGAAATGAAAACTACAATCCAGGGTTTTAACAGTCAATAAGCTAGTAAGAGGGCTCTTGTGGTGCAGTTGTAGTGTCCCTACCTGTGAGGCAGGAAGCCTGAGTTCAGTTTGTATCTCTCCAGAGATGTGTTATAGAACAAATGAGCAGGTTGATTAAAAATATCTAAAACACACTAATTGCTTCAAGATGACTGTCCCCACATTTTGGGGTGAGTGGAGGGATGATAGAAAATTACGATGTATCTCAAGGCCACATGATGTTTTGGTTGTCTGCCCATTTTAATTATGTAAATTAGTTGAATTGAGATGATTGACATTTGACTCAGCCTCTTTCTAGAAGCTTAACACTTTGCTCAATTCAAAAGGTGAGTGGATTGCAACATATAATGAATAAACCTATCCCATGCAACCAACACAACAGGGAGGGAATACAAAATAATTTATGACTTGATTTTTTTAATGAATTACACTTGCTTCCAATATTTTCATTGGGAATCAGGGTGTTTTATAACATGTGTAACGTTATAAAAGTAGCATTGAGCTGAAGAGAAATATATGAGAGTTATTTTCCTCAGGGACTTACAAGCAACTAAATCATAATTCATACCATTTCAAATAACTCTCCCTGATGAAATGTGCTGAAAAGCAAATAAATGTGGAGAATAAGAAATAAGATTCCTATTAAGGGTTTGTTAACAGCTGTTGATGTAAATTTGTTCTATGGTCCTCACAGGAGGCTCATAGAACCCCTACAGTGTGGAAACAGGCCTTTTGGCCCATCAAGTCCACACCATCCCTCTGAAAAGCATTGCACCTAGACCCACCCTCACATTTCACATAGCCAATCCACCTAGCCTGCACATCTTTGGACTGTGGGAGCAAATAAGGATACCCAGAGGAATCCCCTACAGACGCAGGAAGAATGTGTAAGCTCCACACAGACAGTCACCCAAGACTAGACTTGGACCCAAGTCTGGTGCTGTGAGATTGCAGCACTAACCACTGAGCCATCGTGCTACCACGGTTAAATGAAAAAGTTTAATATATATGCTATTTGCTAGATCAGGCATTAATTTCCAAATAGAAGGCAAATAGTCCAGGTGATCACACACACTGAGAGAAGGTGCTGTCATTTAAAAATGCTGTGGGTACAAACTAAGACCATTCTCTTACTTGTGACAACTGTCCTGAATTTATATTAATAGATTGACATAATAAACTTTGACTTGTACTTATGTCAAAATCCTCAACTTCAGATTCATTCATCTCAGTGAGCGTTTCATTAGAAACATTCATGAACTGATCCATTCTACATTCAATTTTACTTGTCCTCAACATGACAATGACATGTATAGTACACAACTTTCCTCAATAAAATGAAGAGGACAACTCCTTCAGTGGCAATATTACATTGTCTGAAAAATTTAAACTCATGTTTGAGCTGTTTGGATGTCTTAAATCTCACGGACATGAATTTAAAGTATGTTTTGTACAGTAATACATGGGAAATAATTACTGAGGGGAAAGTAATCTTACCTAATGAAAGGGCTTCTAACTCTATAATGTTTAATTTCTGCTTTGCCACACATTAGCCTTTCCACGCACAGAAATAGAAATAATTATTGAGCTGTTCATTACTACAGACTGACAGATATTGGTATCATTTTGCTTGTTATTATACAAGGAGCTATCCACAGAGATTATAATTAGAGAGAAGAATCTGAGAAATTGTTTTGTGACTTTCAGTGTAATGAGTTGCTTATAAATAGCCATTGAATTTAACGTTCCTGGGTGAAGACAGTCTGGTAGGTTATCCCCAGGCCTTTTGTTGACTGCTCCAGTTTCATAGAATATGGAATGCGCAGGACTGGGGCAAAAAAAAATTGCAATTCATCCGTCCCATCTAGTTATTAGGATAATACTGTATCCCGTGACATCTTTCTTATCTGAGTACAAAACATTCTCCAAGTATTTATCCAACTCCCTCATGAATTTGTTAATGCAATCAGTTCCCATTGACTCACATGGTGATTCATTCTATAGATTGACCTCAGCTAAATCACGACTATCTGTTCATCCTCCCCTTGTGAAGTTCGAGTGTATGTCTGTTCTTGATGTGGAATCTGTGACTATTGGAGAAATGGCACTTACTTGGTCTATGGCTTTAGGATTTTGACTACAGTGTAAATAGACTGGTGACTGTTTCTTTGAACCAGCGAATGCCTGAAAATCCAATCTTACTATTGGGAATTGTTAAAATATTAACTCATTGGATATGGGCATCAATGGCTATGTGATTTATTGTCCACCACAAATTTCATGTAGGGCAGGTTAGGAGTGAACCACATTGCACGTGGGTCTGGAATCACACGCAAGGCAGATGAATGGCAGATTTAAAAAAGAAAGTGCAGGAGAAACTCAACGGATCTGTAGCATTTGTGGAAAGGGAAACAGAACTAACATTGAGTCCAGTGTGACTCCTTTCAGGAGTTAAAATAAAACCAGACATCACTGAGCTTTGAATCATATGGTTCAGTAGAACTTGATTGCAGAAACATGCTCTTTCAATGATGCTGAGGACCTGTTCCCAATCTGCCATTACTCCTATCACCCAAAACAAATCAGAGCAAGTTAAAGTTCAACCGTATTAACAAACTGTATCAGATGCTTCCTGTTGCTATTAGGTCCGTAGAAGGGTTCAGTTACCTGGACAGCTGGTTAGTGATGCCAATATCATTGGTTCAGATCCCACACCAGCTGAGGTTACCGTGAAGGATTCTCCATCTCAACATCCCCCCTCACCTGAGACATGGCCCTCAGGTTAAACCTCCACCAATCATTTCTCTGGATTGAGAGAGCAGCCCTATGGTTTGGTATGACTCTGCCCGTTTTATTTTTACTCTGTCCTTAGACAGCATCTGATTGCCATGAGGATGTAACTTTATTAGGATGAAAGAACAAAAAATGTCAACTGCTGCACAGTATCAATTTCTTTCTTTTCAGCAATGGTGCCAAGCACCAAAATTCAGAAACGCTGTAATGCACCAACAGGATTCAGGTCTAATTGTGGGTCTCCAAAAGGAACCAGGAAGTTGACTCTGACATGAATGTTAATTGGAAAAAGAAGCTCAAATCTGACTGATGCTGCTACATTAATAGAATATAGAGCATAGAACATTACAGCACAGTACAGCCCTCCGGCCCTCGATGTTCCGCCGCCCTGTCATACTAATCTGAAGCCCATCCCACCTGCACTATTCCATGTACGTCCATATGCCTGTCCAATGATGACTTAAATGCACTTAAACTTGGCGAATCTACTACCGTTGCAGGCAAAGCATTCCATACCCTTACTACTCTCTGAGTAAAGAAACTACCTCTGACATCTGTCTTATACCTATCTCCCCTCACTTTAAAGTTGTGTCCCCTCGTGTTTGCCGTTCCCATACTTGGAAAAAGGATCTCCCTGTCCACCCCATCTAACCCTCTGATTATCTTGTATGTCTCTATTAAGTCACCTCTCAACCTTCTTCTCTCTAACGAGAACAGCCTCAAGGCCCTCAGCCTTTCCTCATAAGACATTCCTTCCATACCAGGCAACATCCTAGTAAATCTCCTCTGCACCCTTTCCAAAGCTTCCACATCCTTCCTATAATGTAGTGACCAGAACTGTACACAATACCCCAAGTGTGGCCGTAGCAGAGCTTTGTACAGTTGCAGCAAAACCTCCTGGTTCCGGAACTCAATCCCTCTATTAATAAAGGCCAAAACACTGTATGCCTTCTTAACAACTCTGTCAATCTGGACCTGAAGCCCCTGGGCCGGATGGGATCTATCCTAGGATCCTCTGGGAAGCAAGGGAAGAGATTACCGAGCCTTTGTCATTGATCTTCAAATCATCATTGTCTACAGGAATAGTGCCTGAGGGCTGGAGGATAGCTAATGTGGTTCCCTTGTTCAAAAAGGGTAGTAGAGACAACGCTGGTAATTACAGACCAGTGGGTCTCACTTCAGTTGTTGGTAAAGTGTTGGAAAAGGTTGTAAGAGATAGCCTGAATAAGGGCTTATGGTCTTGGATGCTGCCTGACCTGCTGCACTTTTCCAGCAACACATTTTTCAGCTGTCAATCTGGGTGGCAACTTTCAGAGATCTGTATACATGGACACCGAGATCTCTCTGCTCATCTGCACTCCCAAGAATCTTACCATTAGCCCAGTACTTTGCATTACGATTACTCCATTCAAAGTGTATCACCTCACACTTATCCACATTAAACTCCATTTGCCACCTCTCAGCCCAGCTCTGTATCCTATCTATGTCTCTCTGCAACCTACTACATTCTTTGTCACTATCCACAACTCCACCGACCTTAGTGTCGTCCGCAAATTTACTAACCCACCCTTCTAAGCCCTCATCCAGGTCATTTATAAAAATGACGAACAGCAGTGGACCCAACACTGACCCTTGCAGTACGCCGTTAGTAACTGGACACCTAGATGAACATGTTCCATCAACTACAACCCCTCTGTTTTCTTTCAGCAAGCCAATTACTGATCCAAACTGCTATGTCTCACACAATCCCATTCCTCCACATTTTGTATAATAGCCTATTGTGGGAACCTTATCGAACGCCTTGCTGAAATCCATTTACAACACATCAACCGGTTTACTCTCATCTACCTGTTTGGTCACTTTGTCAAAAAACTCAATAAGGTTCGTTAGGCACGACCTACCCTTCACAACACCGTGCTGACTGTCCCTGAACACATTATTCTTTACTAGATGGTTATAAATCCTGTTTCTTATAACCTTTTCCAACACTTTACCAACAACTGAAGTGAGACTCACTGGTCTTAATTACCAGCGTTGTCTCTACTACCCTTTTTGAACAAGGGAACATTTGCTATCCTCCAGCCCTCAGGCACTATTCCTGTAGACAATGATGATTTGAAGATCAATGCCAAGGGCTCGGCAATCTCTTCCCTTGCTTCCCAGAGGATCCTAGGATAGATCCCATTTGGCCCAGGGGATTTGTCTATTTTCACACTCTGCAGTATTTCTAATACCTCTTCCTTGTGAACCTCAATCTCTTCTAGTCTAGATGCAAGTATCTCTGTATCTTCCTCGCCAACATTTTCATTTTCTATAGTGAACACTGTCAAAAAATATTTATTTAGTGCTTCCCCTATCTCCTCTGACTCCACACACAACTTTCCCACTATTATCCTTGATTGGTCCTAATTTCACTCTCGTCATTCTTTTATTCCTGACATACCTATGGAAAGCCTTAGGGTTAACCCTGATTCTATCTGCCAACAACTTCTCATGTCTCCTCCTGGCTGTTCTGAGCTCTCCTTTTAGGTCTTTCCTGACTTCCTTGTAACCCTCAAGCACCCTGAGTTTTCACATTTTGTCCTAACATAAGCCTTCTTCTTCCTTACCAATGGATTCCACTTCCTTAGTAAACCACAGCTCACGCGTTCTATATCTTCCTCTCTGTCTGACAGGTACATACTTATCTAGGACACGCAGGAGCTTTTCCTTGAATAAGCTCCACATTTTTAATGGGCTCATCCCCTGCAGTTTCCTTCCCCATTCTACGCTTCCTAAATCTTTCCTAAATGCATCGTAATTTCCCTTCCCCCAGCTGTAACTCTTGCTCAGTGTATTTTTATCATTGGCATTCTTTCCCCAGCTCACATTAGGTTAAAAATGGGTAGCTCAGTGGTTAGCACTGCTACCTCACAGCACCCAGGACCTGGGTTCAATTCCACCCTTGGGCGACTGTCTGTGTGGACTTTGCATGTTGTCCCTATGTCTGTGGGGATTTCCTCCAGATGTCCTGCTTTCCTCTCACAATCCAAAGCTGTGCAGGTTAAATGGATTGGCCACAGAAAATGTAGGGTTTTGGGTTTGAGTGGGATCCTATTTGGATGGTCAGTGAAGACTCAATGGACTGAATGGCCTGCTTCCACACTGTGGGGAATCTATGATAAGAATGGTTTGCTCTCTACCACAGACATTAATGGAATCTGTACCAACAAGATGAAAGATACCTCTGGAATGTCCAGGCATTATTGTAGTACAGATACTGACCTCAGATGTATATGTGCAGGAGAGCAGTGTGACCCAAGTTTTAGATCCAACTCCTACATGATTTTCTTCCCCAGAAAACCAGAACCCTCTGCATATCCTGTTCTATGTTTCAGAGTCTTCCACTCGTGGAGAAAAACACTGTCCGAGAATTAAAGAGTGACAGATATAACTTCCCTGTCCAACAAAGGGTACAGAGTAAACCACAAGGTTAGGGGTCTTTTGAGTTCAGCTCTTGCCAAACAACCAGAAACCCATAACACAGGATGAAACCAGACTTAGCTAAACAGAGGTTGATCAGTGCCAGTCCAGTTGGATTTCTAACCTTCTGGAATTGTTTGAAGATCAAACAGAGAAGAAATATCAGTATATATGAGTTATGTTGATTTTCAAGAAGCATTTCATAAGGCACTGGTCAAAGGTGATGGCTTATGAAAAAAAACTGTGGCCTTCCACAGAGGGATGGGACTGAAAGAAAGAAAGAATAGAATGACAATACACTGAATGGATTCAAATGATACGCCGACTGGTTTATCAGAGGGCTCTGTGCTAATGTCACTTATATTTACTATTTATTGAACATAATGTGACTAGTACCACTCTGACATAAGAGAGAGATGGTGGTGAGATTAACCTAAGAGTCACTATGCCTCAGGTGAGGGGGGAGGTTGAGAAGATGGGACCTTCATGGTAACCTTCTGACAAGCCAACTGAGCCAACCATCTCCTGCAATCGGACTGGGGGGAGAGCGTGTACCAAATATACGGAGGAAGGCTGTAGGGAATTTTGATCAACATTGTGAAAACTATGGAGGATGGTGTGAAGGAAAACCGTGGGTCAGAAATGGATGGTAAATACTCAATGCATTGTAAAATCACAAAGTAAGAATCCAAAAGAAAGTACATCTTAAATGGTAGGATTTTAAATGGAATGGGCAGAAAAGGATCCTTACTGGATATTCAGAATGAAACAGGGATGGCACAATTAGCTCAACCATAGACAGAAGCAGAACCCTCACCAAGTGCAGAAAGTGAAACCCTTAATTTCTTTGGAAAAAAAGACGCTGCCTGACCTGCTGAGCTTTTCCAGCAATTTCTGTTTTTGTATCAGATGGAGTCGAGTCACTGAACGCTAGCTGCAATTTTCCAACATTTTTAAGACTCGAGTGAGCTTCGGGATCTCAGTTGGTATTGGGTCAGTGAGGGAGATCCCAGTGATCTCAAGATCGTTCAGTTTCATTGAAACAAGAACTGAACTTGCTGGAGAAACTCAGCAGATCTGGCAACATCTGCGGAGAGAGAAAGGGAGTAAACATTTCAAGTCCAGTTCTGAAGAATAGTCATTTTGGACTCGAAATGTTAACTCTGTTTATCTCTCTCTCTCTCTCCCTCCCTCTGCTTGCTGCCAGACCCACTGAGTTTCTCCAGAACTTTATGTTTTTATTCATAATTCCAGCATCAGCAGGACATGATTTCAGTTGGTCCAGTGTCTGTGTGTCTGTGTCTGTGTTTTTTTATTTGTTTGTGGGAGTTGGGCATCGCTGCCAGGCCAGCATTGATAGCCCATCCCCAGTTGCCCTTGAGGAGGTGGGGGTGAGCTGCCTTCTTGAATCTCTGCAGTCCACTTGCTGTGGGTTGACCCACAATGTTGGTAGGGAGGGAATACCAGGATTTTGACCCAATGACTGTGAAGGAACAGTGGTATATTCCCAAGTCAGGATGGTGAGTGGCTTGGAGGGGAACGTGCAGGGGGTGATGTTCCCATTTACCTGTTGCCCTCGTCCTTCTAGATGGAAGTGGTCGTGGGTTTGGAGGATGCTGTCTGAGGATCTTTGGTGAATTTCTGCATTGCGTCTGTGTGTATGTGTGTCCCCGTGTTCGTGATCCTGTCCGTGTGTCTGTGTCTCTCTGGATGCGTCTGTGTCTCTGTCCGCTTGTCTGCGTCTCTCTTTGTGTGTCTGTGTCTCTTTGTCTGTGTCCCTCTGTGTGAGTCTGTGTCCCTCTATGTGAGTCTGTATCTCTCTGTGTGAGTCTGTATCTCTCTGTACGGGACTGCGAGTCTGAGTCTGTGCTTTCTGCTCCGGGAGTTACGCGGAGCCTGTCCGGTTTGAAGCCCCAGGGACCTGGGAGAACGGGACAGCGTCTCCCGGCTGCAGTGGCCGGCTCTTTATAAAAAGCGATGTTTGGAGGGAGTTAGTTAAAAATAATCGGATGTGTTATAGGGAAAAGGGGAGGGCACAGACGTCACTCCTGATCAAAGTGGAGATTCCGACCTGAAACCCGCCCTGTCACGTTGTAAAATAAATAAATTATGTTAAGCAGGCGGCTGGCTAGAAATAGCATCGAGAGAGCACCAGGCAGAGGCTGGGGGGGAAAACTTCCTTAGAGAACATGGGATTGTGGCTGTAGCCTAGAGGTAACTGACTGCAGCCGAGAGGTAACTGACTGCCTGCTTCTAGCACTGACCCTGCTCTGGAGTCACTTTCCCAACTCCCACTGTCAGAGGGAACTGCTGCTGGACAATATCCATCACATCGGCGACCACAGCTCCCATTTGTTAATGTGCCGACCTTTTGGAGTATCATTTTGAAGAGATTACACGCCTGTTTCCTGTCAAAGGGATTTCTCATGAACTGGCGATAGTTGCGGCGGAGCAGGGACTCGAACAAGCGGCTCCGAGGTTCCGGGTACACGATGGAAAGCTCGCCGCCCGCTGCCCGGCGCCAGCTCCGCTCAGCCCAGCGCTGCGCCGGCCTTTCGGGCCTCGCCTGCTGCCTCCTGGCCGTGCTATCCCTCGGCCTGTGTGCCCTCCTGCACCAGCGGACCTCTGAGCTGCAGAGCCGGGTCTCGCATTTAGAGGCGGAGAGAGAGCAGCTCCCGGCCTGGCTGGAATCCGCTGTCCTTAACCGAGTGGAGGAACTCCTGGAGCAGGTTAGTGCAAGGGACGGAACCACAGCCGTTAGCACGGAGCCACACTCTCTCACACACTGTCCCACACTCTCACACTCTGTCCCACACTCACACACACTCTGTCCCACACTCACACACACTCTGTCTGTCCCACACACACACTCTGTCCCACACTAACACACTCTGTCCCACACACACACTCTGTCCCACACTCACACACACTCTGTCCCACACTAACACACTCTGTCCCACACACACACTCTGTCCCACACTAACACACTCTGTCCCACACACACACTCTGTCCCACACCAACACACTCTGTCCCCCACACACACTCTGTCCCACACTAACACACTCTGTCCCACACACACACTCTGTCCCACACTAACACACTCTGTCCCACACACACACTCTGTCCCACACTAACACACTCTGTCCCACACACACACTCTGTCCCACACTAACACACTCTGTCCCACACACACACTCTGTCCCACACTAACACACTCTGTCCCACACACACACTCTGTCCCACACTAACACACTCTGTCCCACACACACACTCTGTCCCACACTAACACACTCTGTCCCACACACACACTCTGTCCCACACTAACACACTCTGTCCCACACACACACTCTGTCCCACACTAACACACTCTGTCCCACACACACACTCTGTCCCACACTAACACACTCTGTCCCACACACACACTCTGTCCCACACTAACACACTCTGTCCCACACACACACTCTGTCCCACACTAACACACTCTGTCCCACACACACACTCTGTCCCACACTAACACACTCTGTCCCACACACACACTCTGTCCCACACTAACACACTCTGTCCCACACACACACTCTGTCCCACACTAACACACTCTGTCCCACACACACACTCTGTCCCACACTAACACACTCTGTCCCACACACACACTCTGTCCCACACTAACACACTCTGTCCCACACACACACTCTGTCCCACACTAACACACTCTGTCCCACACACACACTCTGTCCCACACTAACACACTCTGTCCCACACACACACTCTGTCCCACACTAACACACTCTGTCCCACACACACACTCTGTCCCACACTAACACACTCTGTCCCACACACACACTCTGTCCCACACTAACACACTCTGTCCCACACACACACTCTGTCCCACACTAACACACTCTGTCCCACACACACACTCTGTCCCACACTAACACACTCTGTCCCACACACACACTCTGTCCCACACTAACACACTCTGTCCCACACACACACTCTGTCCCACACTAACACACTCTGTCCCACACACACACTCTGTCCCACACTAACACACTCTGTCCCACACACACACTCTGTCCCACACTAACACACTCTGTCCCACACACACACTCTGTCCCACACTAACACACTCTGTCCCACACACACACTCTGTCCCACACTAACACACTCTGTCCCACACACACACTCTGTCCCACACTAACACACTCTGTCCCACACACACACTCTGTCCCACACTAACACACTCTGTCCCACACACACACTCTGTCCCACACTAACACACTCTGTCCCACACACACACTCTGTCCCACACTAACACACTCTGTCCCACACACACACTCTGTCCCACACTAACACACTCTGTCCCACACACACACTCTGTCCCACACTAACACACTCTGTCCCACACACACACTCTGTCCCACACTAACACACTCTGTCCCACACACACACTCTGTCCCACACTAACACACTCTGTCCCACACACACACTCTGTCCCACACTAACACACTCTGTCCCACACACACACTCTGTCCCACACTAACACACTCTGTCCCACACACACACTCTGTCCCACACTAACACACTCTGTCCCACACACACACTCTGTCCCACACTAACACACTCTGTCCCACACACACACTCTGTCCCACACTAACACACTCTGTCCCACACACACACTCTGTCCCACACTAACACACTCTGTCCCACACACACACTCTGTCCCACACTAACACACTCTGTCCCACACACACACTCTGTCCCACACTAACACACTCTGTCCCACACACACACTCTGTCCCACACTAACACACTCTGTCCCACACACACACTCTGTCCCACACTAACACACTCTGTCCCACACACACACTCTGTCCCACACTAACACACTCTGTCCCACACACACACTCTGTCCCACACTAACACACTCTGTCCCACACACACACTCTGTCCCACACTAACACACTCTGTCCCACACACACACTCTGTCCCACACTAACACACTCTGTCCCACACACACACTCTGTCCCACACTAACACACTCTGTCCCACACACACACTCTGTCCCACACTAACACACTCTGTCCCACACACACACTCTGTCCCACACTAACACACTCTGTCCCACACACACACTCTGTCCCACACTAACACACTCTGTCCCACACACACACTCTGTCCCACACTAACACACTCTGTCCCACACACACACTCTGTCCCACACTAACACACTCTGTCCCACACACACACTCTGTCCCACACTAACACACTCTGTCCCACACACACACTCTGTCCCACACTAACACACTCTGTCCCACACACACACTCTGTCCCACACTAACACACTCTGTCCCACACACACACTCTGTCCCACACTAACACACTCTGTCCCACACACACACTCTGTCCCACACTAACACACTCTGTCCCACACACACACTCTGTCCCACACTAACACACTCTGTCCCACACACACACTCTGTCCCACACTAACACACTCTGTCCCACACACACACTCTGTCCCACACTAACACACTCTGTCCCACACACACACTCTGTCCCACACTAACACACTCTGTCCCACACACACACTCTGTCCCACACTAACACACTCTGTCCCACACACACACTCTGTCCCACACTAACACACTCTGTCCCACACACACACTCTGTCCCACACTAACACACTCTGTCCCACACACACACTCTGTCCCACACTAACACACTCTGTCCCACACACACACTCTGTCCCACACTAACACACTCTGTCCCACACACACACTCTGTCCCACACTAACACACTCTGTCCCACACACACACTCTGTCCCACACTAACACACTCTGTCCCACACACACACTCTGTCCCACACTAACACACTCTGTCCCACACACACACTCTGTCCCACACTAACACACTCTGTCCCACACACACACTCTGTCCCACACTAACACACTCTGTCCCACACACACACTCTGTCCCACACTAACACACTCTGTCCCACACACACACTCTGTCCCACACTAACACACTCTGTCCCACACACACACTCTGTCCCACACTAACACACTCTGTCCCACACACACACTCTGTCCCACACTAACACACTCTGTCCCACACACACACTCTGTCCCACACTAACACACTCTGTCCCACACACACACTCTGTCCCACACTAACACACTCTGTCCCACACACACACTCTGTCCCACACTAACACACTCTGTCCCACACACACACTCTGTCCCACACTAACACACTCTGTCCCACACACACACTCTGTCCCACACTAACACACTCTGTCCCACACACACACTCTGTCCCACACTAACACACTCTGTCCCACACACACACTCTGTCCCACACTAACACACTCTGTCCCACACACACACTCTGTCCCACACTAACACACTCTGTCCCACACACACACTCTGTCCCACACTAACACACTCTGTCCCACACACACACTCTGTCCCACACTAACACACTCTGTCCCACACACACACTCTGTCCCACACTAACACACTCTGTCCCACACACACACTCTGTCCCACACTAACACACTCTGTCCCACACACACACTCTGTCCCACACTAACACACTCTGTCCCACACACACACTCTGTCCCACACTAACACACTCTGTCCCACACACAACTGACCCACATTCCCACACACTGACCCACCCAGACGCACATACACTGACACACACTGTCCCATACAGACTCACATACACTGATACACACACTGTCCCACACAGATTCTCACATACACTGACATATATCACTGTCCCACACAGACTCTCACATACACTGACACACACACTGACCACATTCCCACACACCGTCCCACATTCCACGCACTGACCCACGTTGTCCTCCACTCTTTCACACACCGACTCTCTCTCTCACACAGTCACACACACAATGTCTCTCTCTCACACACACAGTCTCACACCGTGTCAGATAGTTTCGTTACAATTACAAACTGTCCCGTTCACTGCTGTTCTTCAAAGTTGAAAATCACACGACGCCAACAGGTTTATTTGAGCTTTCGGAACGCTACCAATACCGGCCAGCTCCTTTTTCGCAAAGTTCCCAAACCGGAGTTAAACAGTTTCGCAAACACATGCCCTCGGAATGCAGCCAGAGAGTTCTCCAGACTCTCCCGGGATTGTCGGTGTCAGCCCCTTGGTACCTCCATGTTCCACTTCAATCTTCCCTCTCCCTCCTTCCACCTCCCCTCTCCCTCTCTCTTCCCCCCCACCCCTCACAAAAAGACTTCCTTAAAAATGTGTGAAATTAGTAAGGTTCCGCTGATGGCGAATCTCGAGATTAACTAGAGATGCTATTTGGGGCGGGGGCTGAGGGATTAGTTTCTGAGTTTCGTTCATTGCAAAATGTGGCCTGTGCCTGAAGTTGGTATTTGGGTCATTTCTGGGTAGCTGGGGAGGGGGGGCGGCGGGGAAGGGTGAGGTAATGAGACTGGGGGATGTTATTTGCCTTAAATGTGCCTGTGTCTCTGTGTCTCTGTGTCTCTGTCTCTGTCTCTGTGTCTCTGTCTCTGTGTCTCTGTCTCTGTGTCTCTGTCTCTGTGTCTCTGTCTGTCTGTGTCTGTGAGCGTGAGTGCAGCCAGCAGTCCAGTGTGTGCCTGTTCATTCCCATCTCCTGTGCTTTGACCCCACAGAGACTGAAGGCACACTTACCCAAGAGCCGGGTGGCCCGAGGGGCTCCTGCAGCCTGTGTCTGCCCCCCAGGTAGGTGCTGAGCTCCAATCCACCCCCAATCCACTCCGTCCACCTAAGCACAGAATCGCGGAGATCCTCTGCAGTGGTGGGGGGGTGGTGGGGGGGGTGTGAAGGTCTGGTCTGTTGGAGTAACTTTGTGTTGGCTCAGTGAGATGTTGGTTACACTGGGGTTTTGGGGACGGGGGGAGTCACAAAGTTCCTGCTGACCGTTCTGTGCTACCCACACCTCGGGGGGGGGGGGAGAGGGGGATCTAGTTTGGACGATCTGAAGGAAGTTTTGCTCACCTGTGTTCCAATCCCAGAGTTCAGGAAGGAGGGACACCCTGTGGAATGGGGAGAATACTTCAGACAAAACTAAGATCGAACCCTCCTGGAGTCCGCATCTGCATAGATCACTCCAGGTGCACATATCCCTGAGAGCAGCTATACAAATCTCTCCAGGTACAGAGGGACAGGGCTGCCCCCAGTAGGGAGGGGGGAGGGGGGTGGGGAGAGGCAGGGCTGCCCCCAGTGGGGGGGGAGGCAGGGTTGCCCCCAGTGTTTTGGGGGGGGGGGGGTGAGAGAGGCAGGTCTCTCCCAGACTATCTAATGCAGAGATGCCAAACTGTCAACCAGCCGCATGTGTCTGTGCCAAAAGGGTTAATATTTGATGTGGTGTAGAGTGTCCAAAGTTGGATTTAAGATTAGAGTTGCGGAAAAGATTAAAGCTTTGCCTGTTGGCCCAGTCTGAGCTGCTATTCTGGGCATCTTGCGGCAGTACTCAGTGCATCCAGTCAATCAATCTAGCACTTCACTCCTAGCCCTGAGCACAATGGCAGTGAGCAGCAGACCCCCTGCACAGTCCCACCCCCACTGAGAGCCAGCAGACCCACTGCTCCCCCCACCCCAACTGAGGACCAGCAGACCCACTGACCCTCACCATCCACTGAGAGCCAGCAGACCCATTTCCCCCCCCCCATCCCCCCGGGAAAGGAAAAGGCTGGCGTGCCTGCAAACGGCAAGTAATAAACTGCAAAATGCACACTGGGAGGATTGCACTGAACTGTGTGAGGAAAAGTTTATTTGTCATTTCCCAGGCAAAATAAAGTTGGTATTTGTGAAGATTCGCCTTGCTGTGAAATCTCCAGTTTGGAAAGATCCACAGTTGTTCTGTGGGGTAGGGTGGGGTCTGGGCTTTGAGGGGTGGGGGGTGAGGTTCATAGTGAGGGTGGGAGGTTATGCAGGGCAATATATCCTGGCCTTAGGGAGCAGGCCCAAGTTGCCCAGGAGCAGGGAATTACCAAATGAGGGTCCGTGCTCCCTACCTGCCCCCACATCAGATCTGAAACCGCCTCTGTCATGTTATTGTCCAGGTCCTAAAGCCAGACCCTCCCTCTAGCCTGACTGTGGGGTGGTGGGGGGAGGGACCTCAGATGGTTCTCCCCCAGAGCATGCAGGGTGCTTGGTTCATGGATCTGCAGAGTGTGGCTGCACAGTTTAGGGGGGAGAAGGGAGCTTCCCCTAGTTTCAGAACTATACACGTATGGAATTACTTCGAAATTCACACATTCTGAGCAGTTGGACTTCTTAGAGATACTGGTTACAAATGAAAGATTTTCAACTGAATTATTTTGTCCTGGCCGGTGTCGAGCTTCTTGAATGTTGTTGGAGCTGCACCCATCCAGGCAATTGGCAAGTATTCCATTACACTGCTGACCTGTGCCTTGTAGATGGTGGACAGGTTTTGGGGAGACAGGAGGTGAGTTACTTGCTGCGGGATTCCCAGCCTCTGTCCCCCTCTTATAGCCATAGTTTTGATATGGTGAGTCCAACTCAGTTTCTGGTCAATCCAGAATGATGTTGAATCCCTCTCTGGGTTTTTTTTAAAAGACCTAAATATTATAGCACAGGTATTTATTTGACTTAATCACTTTGAGACAGCCTGTGGTTATAACAGGCACTATAGAAATGCAAGTCTATTCATTTGAACATTCTTTTTTTAAGGTATTAAATTTAAGCACCCGGTCAATGTTAAATCCAAAACGAATTTGGAGAGGAACTTTCTGTAACTGGAGAGTGATGAGAGTGGGGTGAGGTGAATGGTTTAGGTGTATTTTAGCAATGCATCCATGTCGGAGGGAGGAGTCGAAGATTAACTGGATGGGGTTATGAGATAAAGAGGGAGGAGGATCCAGTGGATTAACGATTGCTTCTTTGCTGCATAAATCAATGTAATTGAAGAAAATGATGAGGGATCGTAGACTATTAGAAAAGGGAACATTTCCCAGGGCTGCTGAAGAATGGTTGTTTTGATAATGCATCCATACCTGGAACAGTTCCCAATGTGGTTGGGATTTGAAATATTAAGCAGCACTCACAAGTGCTCATATAAAATGACATAATTACAGGTCACATCCATGACAGGTACTATACAGCCTGGAAAGTAAAATCTTCATTAACAGCTCATGAGGAAATCCAGAAACCCTTCATGAAATGAACCCAAGCAAGAGTATGACAAATAAAGAGGGTGTATACTGCTGGACTGACCCTGGTTCCTTTTACCTGGACCAGCCCTTGCTCTTTCCAATGTTGGCGGGAGTTTTTGGGCCCTGTGTTTAAAAGTTCTTTTCTTCCCTTCTGATGTTACTTGACTTCTGTTGTATATGTGGCTCTTCTGGGTTTGTGTTTTAAATTTGCAATATTGCCATTTTTCTTTTTTATCTCCTCAGTGGTAGTTCTTTAAAAATAACTTGAGAAGCTTAGAAACAAAGTTGACTTGTTAGCCTTGAATCATTCAAGACTTGTGTTTTCCTGCGTTGAAAGATTAAATTATAAATTTACTAACATTTTGCCTGAAAAACACATGTTGACCGAGCTGATAAGGACCTCAGCAATAATTTTGTTTTGATACAGTTTATACACTTCATTAGGTACACATCTGGGTTTTATTTGAATATTTTCCACCCACATTTGGATCTTGTGGAAAAGGTACCATTGATGTTAGGAAAACAAAATTACTTTCAACCCTGACCACATGACCACAGCCATTGATTGACTGAATGAATGTGTGACCCAAATGGTGGCGGTTGTGTGTACCCACAAGAACCAAACAGGGAGGTAACTATTCTGTTCCTAAATCTACAAGGATGAGGTGGTATGGTGACTCAGTGGTTAGCACTGCTGCCTTACAGCACCAGGGTCCCAGGTTCAATTCTAGCCTTGGGTGACGGTCTGTGTGGAGTTTGCATATTCTCCCTGTGTCTATGAGCATTTCCTCCGGGTGCTCCGGTTTCCTCCCACAGTCCAAAGATGTACATGGCTAGGTGAATTGGCTATGCTAAATTGCACATAGTGTTCAGGGATGTGTGAATTAGTCAGGGTAAATGTAGAGTAATAGGATAGGGGAATGGGTCTGGGTGGGTTACTCTTCAGAGTGTCAGTGTGGACTTGTTGGGCCAAAGGGCCTGTTTCCACACTGTAGGGATTCTATGATAAAGTATGTTTCTTGAGCAGGAGAAATTGTAACAACTAATCCCTGAGTATTGTTGAAGAAAAGGCATATTTTGTTGAAGCTAAAAGGAAAACATTTCTTTTTTTCTTCTTTTTTATCCCCCACACTACCGTCTAACTGCGGTCATACTTATATTTTCCCCAGCACTCATGTTGTGTGTGTGCAGGTGTGAGACACAGTGAAAGACACAAGGTGCATGAATCTTTATTCAGTTTCCGCCATCAGGAAGAAAGGAAACACCCGAGTGGCCGGTGACAAGCAGTGCCCTTCCCTGAGGGCAATTGTGCATGATCCAACAGAGAAGGGGAGGGCAGGGATTAAATCAAAATACAGTTGGAAGGGGGAATAAAGACACTGCTCCCTGCGGTACCCACCTTCCCCTGAAAATTTCAAGGGTGTAGATGGACACCGCGTGCTCCTCCTCCAGAGACACCCGGGTTCTAACATAGCTGCAGAAAAGGGGCAGGCAGTCGGCCTTAACAACGCCCTCCACGGTCCGCTGCCTGGACGTGTTTATGGCCATTCTGGCCAGGCCCAGGAGCAGACCCACGAGGAGGTCCTCTGACCTATCCACACTGGGTGCCCAAAGATCCGGAGCGTGGGACTGAAGTGCAACCAAAAGCAGAGGAAAAGGTTTTTTAGAAAATCAAAAAGGGAGTGCAAATGCCCACACCCAATATACATATGGTCCGCAGCACCACTGAACAAGCAATTGGGCTGGGAGTCTGTGAAACACCGTAAGGAAAACATTTATTTTCAAATTGATCATCTTTTATTCTAGCACCAGAATCTATACAAGGGTATAGTCAGATCAAACTTCAAGGAGTTGATTCATGGTCAGTATCAGAATAGTTGTGTACAACCTTTCAGTGATCCAGCTCAAAGAGCAAATCTCAAACCAAGTTACAAATCTGCTGAACTTGTACTCCGAGGGAAAACATTTCTATTATGAGAGAGAAGACTGCTGACTGGTAGAGGTATTGCCATGGAAAATGTACCAATCATAATGCACTTGCCAACCAGTCACCACTTTCCTCCCATATGATATAAATGTTGGTTTTCTGCTAAAATTAGTATCCTCGAGAATTGTCCTGATCAATGCAAGAAAAAACTTTTTTGACAATGTGTCTTTTTGAGTCAAGATTAGTCTGCATCTACACTAGCTTTCCTCCATGTGTACTGCCTGACCGCTGTGATCTCCGGCATTGTTTAGTTGTCCTGAGATTTGTTGTCTGCAGGACATAAACTGGAGCCCAATGTATGTCTGGATTACAACGGGGGTATATTGGCAAAGAACTAATTGGAACTTAGTTCGATATTTATATCATCCTAGCAATGTGGAGAATCTTAGTAGGAAGAATTATTTTAGTATCTATTGGATCCATATGCAAATATTCAATTTTACGACCTCAATTACCAATATATTCTGTAATAATAATATTGAAGTTTATAGTATATTTTATGTCCTGTCTCAACATTTCATTTCTCTAAAGTTTTATCTTTTAGAAAAATCTGTCTTTCTGTAATGGATCTGGCAGAGTAATGGCTATAAATAATTTCCCTGTCAACAGGCAACCCATTTATTTCATATGGGGGTAGTTTATTACATGAAGATGTATCAGTAGCCAAATTCTGTCACTCATTCCAATTGGGCAAATGATTTGACAGATTGCCTTATAATAGTAGTGACTTTGCCACATTACAGGGTGATAGTCTGTATTAATCAGTAGTAACCAACTTGACAATCACTTTGTGGAACACAATTTGAATATTTCTTAAATAAAATGGGTGTTGCTGAAAATTTTCATCTTGGTCTCAAGAGGAAAAACACAAGATTTCCCAATTTCAGAAGGTCAGCTTTATGCTGCAGGAGAAAAGAGTGCTTATTAATTAGGAAGTCAACTCTGATTAGCCGAGGTGTTGCTATGAAGTAAACAAAAGGTATCTATGAGCTCCCCAACCTCCAAATAATTTTAAAAATATACAAGGCTTGAACATATTCCTTTTGCTTGCAGAGTATGGGTTACAGCTTATAAATGTATGCCATTTTTATCAAATGTAAATGAGTCACATTATAAATTGACTGATTATTTTAAATTGGATGATGTTGTACTGTTAGCACACCCAAGATTGTTCAGCTAATACTGTCTAAATGTAGAATCATATCCAACAGACATTTTGTTTTGAATTTTGCAAGCATAAGCTTGCGACAGTGAATTACGCAGAAGGATAGGAAGTAAAATATTTGCCTTCTCAGTGCCAGTACTTTGATCAGTTTTGTCTTTGGGCCTTAGCCCTGAGCTACTGAAATGCTTCCTCCTTGCAATTTTTGGTTATTCTAACAGGAATGAAGGTTGTTGGTTATTCATTATCATTTTCATTGAGCCATTCCTGGATACAGCAGTTTCGTACGGCTGCTTTGTATTTGATCAGACTGTTCGGGATTGGAGCTGGATTGATTGTGAACTGCATTCATCTTTTCTATTAAGCTGCTGCATAACTGTTACCAGTTGTCTGCACTTGCACTGTATCACACTGGAAACCACAAGCCATTAGGTAAGGGGTATGATAGGTTCCAGAAAGATGAAATAAAACGCAGAAGTCTCCAGCAGGCCTCACATCAACTGTGAAGAAAGGAAGAGAGTTAGTGCTTCAGGTCTCTAAACCCTCTATTCAAACAAAGTGTCACTGACCTGAAGTATTAACTCTGTTTCTCTTTCCACCAGACCTGCTGAGTTTTTCCAGCAATTTGTGCTTTTAAACCACTGGTGAGGGCATTAAAACATCTCCATTTATTGTCAAAAAGAACACATGCAACAGGATCATTTTCCAGAATATCAAAGGTAACATTCCCAGTCATATGCACTTGTAAGAATTTTCAGAGGGAAGAGCTTTGCTCAAGGCCTTGACTGTTTGGAGATCATTTAGTTGTTTGTATTTCAATTTTGTGTCATCATTCTGTGATTAAGGTAGTACTGCAACGCAGACATGAAACCAAAGCAACATGGCTGCTCAGTGGTTAGCACTGCTGCCTCACAGTGCCTGGGACCTGGGTTTGATTCCAGCCTCCAGTGACTGTCTGTGTGGAGTTTGCACATTCTCCCAGTGTCTGCTTACGTTTCCTCCAGATGCTCCTGTTACCTCCCACAATTCAAAGATGTACAGGTTGGGTGAATTGGCCATGTTAAGTTGCCCATAATGTTCAGGGATATGTAGGATAAGTGCATTATTCAGGGGTAAATGTAGGGGAATGTGTCTGGGTAAATTACTCTCCAGAGGGTCAGTGTGGACTTGGGCTGATTGGCCTGTTTTCACACTGTAGGGATTCTAGGATCATAGCCAGTCCTCAGCTCTCCATCAGATTAGACAATGATGGTAACACTGTATGAAACAACTAGCTTTATGCCTCAGTAGGAATTTCACTATACGTACTACTGTAGTAAAGAATGACAGGAGGAATGTCTAATCAGCCATGATCCTATTAAATGGTAGATTAGGCTCGAGGGGCTGAATAGCTTATTCCAATTCCTATTTCTTATGACCTAATGAGACAGTGTTGGCAGCACTTACCCTGACAATGTAAATTATTTAACACCAAAGGCAACTTCTCATTTGGTTTTAAAAATAAACTGATGTTCTAACGTCTGATGATGCTTGGCTATTGGATGGAGTTTACTTGCTTATCAAGAAAAGTTAACCTGCTGCAGCTCTGATAGGCTCCAGAATATTTTCAGGATGACGGTTTAATCGTGGGAATGTGTTAGATAGAGTGAGTTGTATTTGGTTAAGAGCAAATAACAAACACTCATCTCCCTCATATGTTTTTCAAATGATAATCGCTAACATTATAATTCATTGGACAATATTTTTGGGGTCAAGATATTGCGACACAGGAGCACAAATATCCTCAATTTTGTAACAATCCCAGAAGTCTTTTTAAAATATCTGCTTATTTCAAAGACTTAATGGAGGAAGTTCTGCATCAAAATATATCACTTCATTAGGGAGGTAATGGCCTAGTGATATTATTGCTAGACTGTTAATCCAGAGAATCAGGTAATGTTCCTGGGTGCCCAGGTTCAAAACCTGCCACAGATGGTGGAATTTGAATTCAGTTAAAATCTGGAATTAAGAATCTAATGCTGACCATGTGTTGATTGTTGAGGAAAAACCCATTTGGTACACTAATGCCTTTTCGGGAAGGCAACTGACATCCTTACCTGGTCTGGTCTACATGTGACTCCAACCCACATCAATATGGTTGACCATCAACAGCCCTCTGGGAAATGAGGGATGGGGCAATAAATGCTGGCCTAGCCAGTGACGCCCTCATCCCATGAATGTATAAAGAAAAATCATGTGTACAGCTCTCACAGTTGAGATAATTGAAAATTGTCAATCACATCCTTAAGTTTGTTAGTATATTTTTGAAGGTTTTAAGAAACCTTGGTGGCTATTAATTGCCTGAGCTCACGTATGTTCAGAAAGGACTGTAGTGCTAGGTGTGGGGTAAGAGGGTATGTCAAAAAACTCTCTGCACAGAAGAAACATTACATGTGTCTTGATATTGATCTTTCCAATTAGCTTTGAATCAGTTAGCAAGAATTTGTAGTGAGTCCAGACTTTTGTGAGCTCGTATGTTATCAGAAGCTGTTATCCAATTTTACCTGATTGTTGACATTAAGTAAATCTTTCATATCGATTTCAAATGCAGAGGGAATTCCACAACTGAAAATTTGGTTGGTATGAATGGATATTACCAGTAGCCATTGCAAACAAAATCCAGTGTGTTTGTTACCTCAACTGTGGTAGTTGAGAGTAATGTGTCTTGGGATGTGACTATTTTCCTGATGGTTTCAGTATTTGTACAGCATGTCTATCATTACCATTGGATGGGATATATTTAAAAGTATTAAGTTATTTTACATTGCTTTAATGATTGATTGAGCTAAAGAGGTTAGAGAAATGAATTACAGAAGTTGTACCATGACTCAGATATTGTGGATTTAAGTCCTCCTCCTGAGTCTTAAGTGCTTAGTCTTGTTGGAAACTTCAGTGCAATAATGTGGAAATATAAACTGAGACCCTGTCTGTGTTTGCAAGTAGCTGTAAAAGATCCTGTAGCATCGTTTGTTAAAGTGCAATGGAGGTTTTCTATTATCTGAGCAACATTTATTGAATATACCTCAAATATGAAATGTTTATTCAGTTCATTGCTGTTTTGGGGATTTTCCTGTATGCGTACTTAGTTATTGGCTTTGCATAACAATAGAGGCTACATGTCAGAATAATTAATTGGCTGTGAACCACTTTGAGATGTTCACAGTCAACAATATAAATGTAAACTCTTTAATAGTAAAAGAGAAATGAATAAAACTTTTAGTAACTTGATTTTGAAGGACTGCAGTTCTTAAAGAATCTGGAACTGATTAAATTTGCCTAGAATGGACACAGTCCAATTGTGTTCTGTTATTAACATATAATAAAAAATGAATTTCATTTCTGTGCTCTCTTGCCTTGAAACTGGTTTTCTCTTCAGCGTGTATTTTCCTTTTCTGAAATACATTTATGTTTCTTTTGCTTTTATGGGTCTGCCCATATGTTTCTTGTCTTTCTTGCGTCTTTCCTTCATTGCAATGATCCTCGGAATCATTGCTTGCTGCAACTTTCAATATTAACTACAGAATCCAATGCATTGGCTTGGCAATGAAGAGTTTTATTTGGATGCTTGCAGCTAATGAGTGGAAAGCAGTTGGATGCAAAGTGCAAAGAAGAGTGTTTGCAGCTGAATAAATGATCAGATCAAGATGGGGAGAGATTAAGTCACTGGTGTCCACACAGAAACAATTGCATTGCAAGTGTTTTTGATTGTATCCTTGGACATCTGCTAATAGTATGTTTAACCCAAAACATGCTCACAGAAAATATATTGTCTTATGTGGTGTATATATCCTCCTCCCAACTTTTGTTCCTTCTTTTATTTCTCTGTTGGAGGCATAAGAAGCCAGACCAAGATTTGAGATGCAAATCAATCTGATTTTCTATGCAGTGCTTACTGTGAACCTCTTCAGACACAGGAGTGGTAGGGGTTCACAAAAAAGGATGAAAACAGTTGACATCTCGTTCCGTTACTTTGAAAATAACTTTTTTAAATATTCATTCACGGGGTGTGAGTATCATTGGCAAGGCCTGCATTTATTGCTCCTCCCTTGTCATCTTTGAGAAGGTGGTGGTGACCTGCCGCCCTGAACTGCTGCATTCCATTTACTACAGGTAGCCCTGCAGTGCGGTTGCAGAGGGAGCTCCAGGATTTTAACCCAACAAGAATGGTGATACATTCCCAAGTCAGAATGATGAGTGACTTGAAGGGTAACTTCCAGGTGGTGGTGTGCCCTGCATCATCATTTCTTGTGGAAGATTTGCATATATTCTTTGCTTTAAAACAGTACAATATCTGTGGATTTTGTTGTGTCCATATTCTTTCTGCATTTGAATTTGATGATGAACATTGGATTCAGTAAGTATGATTTGATAAAATAGAAAGCTCAGGTAAATGTCTTCGTTTGAGATTGGTGTATTACTGGTCAGTCAGAAAATATTCCACAGTGTCACAGGTTCAGTTCCTGGTGTGTCCTGAGTTACCCTGTTTGATATGACAAGAGCGTGTTATCTCCATTAATCTGGAGAAAAATAAATGATAATAAAGCAGTCCATTTTTTGTCTTGTTCACATTAGACGTATGATGACTGGTTAAGCAGTGGGAACTGTAGAATGTCCATGTGACAATGTGTGATCGGTTCTGGCTGACTTTGTGGCTGGTAAATTATCATCTTGATTGTTCTAAACCCAGCCCCACTTTCCTGACCCCCACCTATTTAACAAGCTTCTCCTCCTTTGTTCCAGTCTAAGACAAAACCGTGACCTGCTGGGAGTCTGCAGTTATGATCCCTTGACCTTATTCTAGCATGTCCACTTTAAACTACATCAGTTAGTGTCAAATTCTTCAACTCAGTGCCTGTGCTTTGGTGGGTTTACTGAGTTCTAATGTTCTCGGCATCAGTCTCAGCTACAATGTCGGAGAACGGCATGATGTTTCAGAGGTTATTAATGAAGAACAATCGGGAAAAATCTTATCGGTCAATGCGGTGAAAACCTTCTGTAAAGTTACCTTTTAAAATGAATAACCTTCTAAAATATGCCCATTTTAACCTTGCAGTTTTTTTAAATTAACCTCTTCAGATGTTTTATGATTCTCCTCTGAAGCAGGTGGAACGTCTGACTTCTAGCCCAAAGGGAGGGACTATAGCACACAACCCTCCATTTAACCTCGTATTCTTACTTTGGAATCAATTTTGAAATTTGTTTCCCAATTATTTTACTAATGCTATAAACTCAAAAGTCACTAGGTAAAACCACAATAAAGACTGAAGTGTAGAAATTAGTTGCCATATTAACACATGAACACATGGCTTATTAGTATGTATGCTATTTTTAATGGATGTGAACACCTCCTGTTAAAATAGAAAATACAAGTGTCATATGAATCTGTTAAACATTCATATCCTATTTATGGTAAATAGTAATTTCTAAGCTTTTAAAAATCTGATGTAATTAAATTTACAACGAGATTTTTAAAAATGTATTCGTTTGGAGTAACAGTATTTTTTTCCAAACTGACATTTATCTCTCGACTTGGCTTAATTCTGAATACAGAACAAAACTCAAAACATATGATCTGCAGTTTGCTTTTCAAAATCCGTAGATCTAAGTCCCCCTATCGTGATGCTGCGATAAATATATCCTAATCTAGATACAGAGAAAATACATGAACTGCCTCTAAACCTTGACTTTTTCTAAAGAATGTAATATGCTGCCTGCTGAAGAATGGTTTGGTTGCTCCATAATTAAAACAGATCGCTTACATCTAGGTGAAGATGTTAGAATATTGCATTTTGCTCTGAAACTAGTGCTTTAGGGCTCAGTTTCAGGAACTCATTGACCTCTGCTGTTCTCTTGACTTGATTGACAGGGGATTCAGGGTAAGGAGCAGAGGTTACTGCTGTTTGTAAATAATCTCTCCACTCTCTAATATATTAGTGCTGGAAAGAATACCTTTCCTTTGAAACAGAGTCCTCCTTTGCTGCATATACTGAGAGGGGTGCTCCCTTAGAAAAGAAAGGGACAGAATTCCACGGGGGTGCACAAAGAGGGAGGGCTATCCTTTCAAATAGAAAAGGTGGAGATGATCCTGTGGGGTCAGTCAGACAACTGCAAGGAGAGAATAAAGGAGTGGAGAGAGCAGGGAGAGTCTGACTCTGTTTGAGCAACGTGGGCTAGAGATAAGATAGTAGTGAAGATAAAGAATCATCAAGGAACGCCCTGTTAAAATTGGAGAGATCGAAACCACTCAAACTACTGGAAGACAAGAACAAGGCACCATTTTTGTTGGAAGGCAAGAGGACACCTCTGATTCTGTCTGGAACATGATAGCATTCTTGTTGAGTCCAGCAAGCTTCCATTTAAAACTGTATCTACTGGTGCAGTGGAAAAGAATTCCTGCATGTGCTACTTGTTGCAAAACATATACACTTGCCCATGAATTTGATTTATATGAATTTTTAAATCTTTCTCCAAACGTTTAGTCACTCCTTCTTTACCAAATATGTGTCTCTGGCTCACCAACTGCTTTCCCCAAACTGTTGCAGAGTGCCCTCAGATGGATTTCTGTGTTGAAGGTACTGTGCTGTATTTTTGAATAAAAAGGCATGCACTCTGGAAACTTTGCCACTACAAACACGAACACTGAAGGCCCAACTAATTTGTCAAAATCCTGCTGGTCCTTACCTCATCTTTCAGGTTCTAAGTGTTGTGTTGTCCTCAGAAGGTTACGGCTTAGCATTCAATAACTGTTGTTGAATGTTGGGTTTAATCTGCTGAATGGGATTCCAGCCAGAATATATTGTCCTTGGCAGCTCTAGTCATAAAAGTATCAACTTGAAACTTATGGAGGTGACACAAAAGCTGCTGCAAATACTGTTGGGCACTCAAAATAATTAATTTAATGCACATGGGAACATAGCTTGATAATGTTGGTCCTGTTGTATATTTTGGCTCTTAATTTTAAAAAATATTTTGTGCTTTGTTATACGCTCATGTCTCAGTCATCAGTCTGCATCCTGCATATGTGAGTTAGGAGGCAGTAGTGACCTAATTTTGTCCCAGAGAGTCACTCAATGACTGTTTTGCTGAGTGTATTTCAGATTAGAGGCATAATAAATAACTGTATGGTCTGACCCACCTGTTTTCAGTACTCTATCAAGTGTGCAGTAGGCTGCTCTCCTTTTAACAAGGACCTGTCAGTAACATGCCACCAATACCAACGAGTACCAGTCATATGTATTGATGGTGATTGAATGATGATACTATCAATATTCAAGACACCTGTTAGTCATCACTCACCTAGCAGATGCCATTAGCATTGTTGCCATTCTTGTTAGTATTTTCAGTGTTTCATGGTAAGCAATACTTCAGCAGTAAATATAATGGTGTGTTAGTCTTCACAGCATGGGGTAGCTATGTTCACCATTCAGTCCATAAATAGATCTCTAACACAAGGTAGACCAAGGGTAATAATGAACATTGAAGAGTGTTGTTTTGTTACAGTTTTCTTTTCTTGAACTAGTCTTTCCGGTTGCCTCAGCCCATCAGGTTCAGCATCAAACGTACTGAGTCACAATAGGTTCAGTACATTGGGTCCTGTGTATGTTGACTGTGGCAAGGAAGATGGTGCAGCTAAATGGTTCAGTTTTGACCTAAACTTATAGAGCAAGGGATTGAAACCATGCACTGCAGATTCCATGGTCACACAAACCCCCGACCTTCTCCAGCATGTCCTGCCTCCTCTGCCAAAGATCTGCAGATTGAGGATTGACTGCTTGGTGATTACAATTTAGACTCTTCGTAGAAGTCATTGTCAAATCGAGAGATACTAGAGGATGACCGTTCCAGGTGTAAAACCTCTTGAAACTACGTTGATTAAAATTCCTAGTGCAGTGATGAATCTCAGTATTCAATACACTGAAGGGTACCTTACCAAACTGTTCTCTGAAAGAAATATTCAAAGACGCATGCAGTAAGGTTCACTCCCTGAGACTGAGGCATTGTTTACATTGATAGCACACAGCCAGAGAGTTCCACTTTGGCTGCCGGGGTTTTCAATCAGACGGTATAAATAAGGTTGAGGGTTAATACGCTAGTCACCAACCTAAGATTAATGTCCCTCAACAATCAGTAGGTGCTGATTTCATGAGGCATCGCAAAACATTTATAGTGGAAAAATATTGCCTCCTGTGTCATAATCTCAAAATAAAAGCACCTGGATTCTGGGCACACTTCAGAAATTTTTTTAAAATAGATTCTTATCACTTGGAGAGATAAAGCTAATCTTTCCATTGGCTGCCTCCTCTTCTTTTTTTCTTCCCCTTCCCCAACTTTTAACTTTGACCAAGAGAGGTTTTAAAATAAGTTTACATGCTTTTTATTGTTAGCTTTATGCATTTAATATTTTAATGGCTTACAGGCTGATTATATGAAGTACCAGGAACATTTCTGTTTGTCAGGAGATTGACATCAGAAGTTGACAATTCCATCCTTACAAGACGACTCAGGATGTCTAGTGGGGTTGGCTAAAATTCTTGGGCCTTTCATTGTTGTCTGCTGCCCTTGATTCACAGATGGCCCTTACTGAGGGCTGTGGCTTTCTGCTGTGGGCTGTCGTGTGAGTGAACATGTTGCTTCCTAACCTGATGATGGTTGAATACCTGGGGAAATACATTCCCGTGAGATATTAGATCTGGAAGAGCTGAATTTCCTTCCTTTCCTGCCACCTCTTTGCCTCAACATTTAGACATTTGGACTCAAAGTATGATGCAGCAAGCGGTTGGTTGACATTTTGAATGATTCACAAAAAGCTCCTCTGCCGTCATTAATGCTTCACACACATTCAGATGAAATGATTGCAAAATGAACTTTGATAAATAGTTCATTTATCAAAGTCACCTGTGTCCAGGTGACTGAACTAGCAGCTCCCGCCTGCCAAGTCCTGTTCTCTCAACTCCCAATGGCCAGTGTTCTTGTGCAGGACTGAGAAAATGCGGCAGCAATGCCCTGAGGCTGTCCTTATGGTGTGATGGGCTGGGGGTTGGTTAGCAATGAAGAGTGATACCAGTTCCTGCAATCACTGAGGTTATCATGAAGGGCCCCTCTTTGTCCCCTTCCCTGAGGCATGGTGACCCTCAGCTTAAATATCACCAGTCATTTCTCTCTCATTAGAGAGTGAGACTGTGGTGACTTTACCTTTTGTGTAGCAGCATTGATAATAACAAGAGGGGACCAACTTGATTCTGCAAATCTCTTGTGGTCTTACTGGCCTTTCACATTTCTTGTTTTATGCCCTTTAGCTGAATGGTTTGACACTGGCACATATTAGGAGACCCAGAAAGTCATCAGATCTCTGACTGTCTGAGTTCAGTATTCCCTGAAAGACCAGGTCCAAAACATTCTGTTTTGTTGTTTTACAAACAATTTTGTCTCTGTTGCTGGATATTCAAAAACTTTCTAATGAGCAGTAGTGCCATCATCCTTTGGAAGCTCGGCCTGGATTACTCCAGAGGTGTGGGTGTGTTACTTGTGAGCGTATCCCTGTTTCCAGTAGATCCTGGGATTTTTGCCGGTGTTCCCACAGAGAAGAATTAAAAACCATTGCCTTAAGCCAAGCTGTCAAACACCTGTTGAGATGATGTGCCTTTTTCTAAAAACGATTTATTGCTACTTGATTTTTATACTATTTATCTGCAGGAGTTTGGAAAGAAACCGAATATAAATATCTTTTGTAGTTTGATATAAGTTGTACATTTGCTTGAGAAAGAGCATGATGGGGCATCTTTGAACTTTCTGTGAATTATTACTTTACACTTGAGATAATAAAGACTGGGTGCGGTGCAATGACTGCTCTATTGCTGTAAGGCACAAATTATAAATGGGCACCCATTCAACCCTTTTACTGAGACAATCTACAATTACCTGCATCCAGATTTAATGCTTGACAATATTACAGATAGCCATGCTTAGGTCTTTCAGCATGGTGAATTTTCTTCAAAAACAATTCCTATTTTGCAAAGTAAATACTTCTCTTTTTGGTCCCACTTCAGTATGTACCTGTCTCTCTAAAATTATACCTACAAATACTGTGTTATATAGTTTAGCAAGTTCTGTTTTTATCAGTTTGCTTGCATTTTTGATTTTACTGATTTCTTTTGTGTGGGGAGTTCAAAAAAAATGTAGCGTCACTTACATTCACCTGGAGAAAGTTACCTGGGATCTGTGTTGAATAGTTGAAACTTTATTGCTGGAACAGCACAGCAGGTCAGGCAGCATCCAGGGAACAGGAGATTCGACGTTTCGGGCACAGGCCCTTCTTCAGGAACGTCGAATCTCCTGTGCCCGAAACGTCGAATCTCCTGTTCCCTGGATGCTGCCTGACCTGCTGTGCTGTTCCAGCAATAAAGTTTCAACTTTGATCTCCAGCATCTGCAGACCTCACTTTCTCCTCTGTGTTGAATACAAATGTCAATTACAGAAGCAAAATACTGAGAATAAGCACAGAAGATGCTGGAAATACATAGCAGATCAGGCAGCATCTGTGGAGGGAGACAAGATTAATGTTTCTGCTTGACTACTATTCATCAGAACTGAGAAAAGACAGAAACGTAAATGTTTCTGAGTGAGTGGAAGGGGAGAGAGGACAAGAAAGAACAAAAAAGGTCAGTGATAGAGTGCAGGCCACAGGAGATTAAATAACAAAATATTTCATGATGCAACAGCGAAAGGGAATGGTACTCTGGCTGCAAAAGCAGATCAGAGGTTAGGAATCCTGCAGTGAATAACTCACTTCCTGATTCCCCACCATCTACAAGGCACAAGTCAGGAGTGTGATGGAATACTCCCCACCTGCTTGGATGATTGCAGTATGTACAACACTCAAGAAGCTCAAAAACATCCAGGACAAAGCAGCCCACTTGATTGGCGCAGTGTGTAATATTTATAACATGAACTGCAGAAAGCTGCCAGAGCTTCTTTTACACACTTTCTAAGCCCACAGTCTTCTCCATCTAGAAGGGTAAGAGTTGGGGGATTATTGGGCCTCCATGTGAAGATCAGGCAGAGAGCTCTGAGACAGTGCTGCTGGGGAATGGAGATCAAGGGGCATTGGACATTCACAGCAAAGTGGAGGTAGCTAGGGTCAGCAAATTGGAAATCACTGAAGTGATGTAGGGCATCAGAAGAGTTGCAGATGCCGATAGAAAGAGAGTGTACAAAGGGAAGGAAAAAATAAGTTGTGATAGGAAGAAATAAATTCAGTGAGGCAGGAACAAGCTTAAACAACAAGGTGACCCAGGCAGTCCTGTTTATGGGAGGTAGGAAGGGGCTGTTCAATAATTGGGGAATTGTGAGGTTGGAGGCAGTCAGTGGTAAGAGGCAGTAAGGGTCAGAGATCTCCAGAGGTTGAGTCAGTGTCAGCAGGCCTCTGTACAGGGAAGGTATCAGTTACTTCTGCTTGTTACATCGCTACAATATTATTCCTTAATGGATCTATATTTCTGGCCTGGCAATGCTTGCCTCTTTGTCAAACGGGATTTTGATCCACTTTGTGTAAGTTCAACAAATGGTTCATCAATGACAGAAGATTGAGCCGTGCTGTTTCTCAATTATGCTGCACAAGTCTAGTGGCAGTTGCAATTGCATTTTGCATCATGCAAACCTTATTTTCTTGGATTCTACATCAAGAATAACAGGAGGCACTCGGTGCTAATTGTTATTGAGGAGTAAATTAAGAGATTTCTGGTGACTGTCCATGTATGGGACAGGAAAACAAAACCAGGAAAGTGCTGTAAGTTACCTTGTTCCACCAGAGAAAGTTAGGTCTTGCCCGATTCAAGTGTCAGTGAATTTTTAATGATGTGTTAAGTTCTATCAGTACATCTGGTTTGTTAAGTCATATTGAAGCAAGTTCTTTGGCATGAAAATTTGCTTTTAGAGTGTGGAATCATATTTCGTCAGATTTTATTATTGTTCAAAACTTTATTAAAAAATTAGAATGAAACAAAATGATGTTTTTCTCTTTCTCATACAAGATTTTACATTCAGCTAAATATTCTAACTTAGAACCATAGATATTACCACTGTGCCACAAAAGCCTCGTGTAAATGTATACTTGGCTGTGCTTGCTGTTTGTGAGTATGTTTTCACTTACAGACACGTGTGCATTTATATGAAATTAATTTGAAATTGCATTTAAGCATCCGGGGAGCTAAATTGCCATTAAGTTGTCTCATTGTATTTATCCTAGCAATAGCATTGTCAAGGTCAACTGGAATATGCCTGGTTGAGAGTGTGGCGCTGGAAAAGCACAGCAGGTCAGGCAGCATTCGAGCAGCAGGAGAACCAACATTATGGGTGTAAGTCCTTCATCAGAAATGACTCTCTCCTGTTCCTTGGATGTTGCCTGACCGGCTGTGCTTTTCCAGCACCACACTCTTGACTCTGATCTCCAGCATCTGCAGTCCTCACTTTCTCCTGGAATATGCATGGTGCCATTCAATTGTCAAAAGGAATTTCTCTTTAATGAGAGTGAAAACAGTAATATTTCCATATCATAACTGGCAAAACATGAAATTCATTTTTTCTGTTTTCAGGGACTGATGATAACATTTGTCGCTTGTTCATATTACAACATTTTGGTGGGAATCTGGAAAATATTATTATTAATTTTACTCTGATGTCTATTTTGCCGCAACCTATGTTTTAATATCTAAATGTCTAAGGATATTATGAAAGTTTTTTTGTTTGTAAAATTCATTTCCAGTCAGTTTACATTCATGTTGAAATGAACAATAGAAGCTTTAGGAAAAGAATTCTGGAGATGATTCTTAGCAATTTCTTTATAACTCGGAGGAGCAAACAGCACACACTGCTTACATTCAAGTTGTTCAGGGTGGTCTTGTATTAATACTGGAAGTCCAAACGTTTCAGTGAAAGTTGGTGCCTTCCAATTTTGTACATGTTTTATTTCATGCAGTGCTGTCCATTGTATATTTTATCTTTGTGTTTTCGGTTAGCTAGTGTTGGCTGAAATCTGCAACTGCACGTGTGAGCTAACCCAGACATACACTTGATGACAGGTGTCCATAGGAATTATAATAGACCATTCCATCCCTTTAGTCTATCCTTTCCTTCAAGAGAATCCGGCAATGTCAGGGAGCACATGCTCGAGGCCCAGACCCTGACCCAGGCCCAGCCACCTACTAGAGCCTGATTCCACCTATTGTTCCCTGATGCACTCCTCTGTCCTAGGCCCTGACTAGTGTGTCCCAGCTCCATCTCCCTGACAGAGTTCCAGATCGTTTAAGGCTTGTCCCGAACCAAAATGTGTCAATCTTAGTTTTGAAGTCTGACCCTCAGCCTCGATAGCATTTTGGGGATGGAATTCCAGATTTCCTCTTTGCTTTATGTGGACAGGTGCTTCCTGGTATTAGCACTGAATGTCCCGGTTCTTGTGTTAAGGTTCTTACTTTGCATTCACCAATCAGAGGAAAGTATTCCTCTGTATCTACTCTCTCATGTTAAATACATTGATAAGATCACCCATCAAACATTTATAATCCAGAGCCAACAGTTTGTAACCAGTCCCTGGAATCTTTCTGATCCCATTTTAATGCAAGAATGGAGTTTACAGAGTGGTTCTGACACTAGTTATCCTGCTGGATTTGAATCCCAGTGTGACAGGTGAGGAAATATGAATTTAACAAAAACGTAGTCTGGAATTAAAACCTCCAACTTAATGACAACCATGTTGTAAAAACCAATCTGGTTCAATAATGTCATTTGGAGAAGGAAATCAGCCATGCTTCCCTGGTCTGGTCTAAATGTGACTCCAGACCTAGGACTGAGGTCGACTGCCATCCACCGTCTGAAATGGTCTCACAAGCTGCTCAGGTCCTGGATAAGTAGTGCTGGCCGTGGCAAATATTTAAAACATGCTTCCACAGTTTCAGAGCTGAACTCTGAAAGAAATGTTCCAAATGGGGGACTGACATAAATCTTGATAAACTTGCCACTTCTGAATTGCAGTCCTATGAACATATAAATTAGGCCATTCAGCCCCTCGAGCTTGCTCTGCCACTTAATAAGGTCATGGCTTATATGGTTGAGAGTGCAGCCATCATTCTGTCAGCCCTTTTAATTACTTCCTGAACTTCTTCACTGGTTATTAATAATTGATTGAGTTCCTGCTGTCTTGCCATTAGGGAGATATTCTGATGGATCTTTCTCAGATCAGTCACCTCACACTAGCCATCATTGAATTTGATTTGCCATTGTTTTACCCACTCACTTAATCTAAGTCCCTTTGACTCTTCATGCTCCCACCAACAGCAGCATCCTAAATAAATAAAAATATTGTTGTGGTGAAAAGTAATATCCTCAGAAAGCATTCTGCCATCAAAAAATACAGCGTTGGTCTTCAAAAACATTTGATAATTTGGGTCTTTTTAAAAACATTCCATGAGGGATATCACTCTATTGAAACATGTGCACATCATTACTGTGACAGACAATGCATTACTTTTTTTTAACAGCACAAAGAAAGTGCCTTTTTAAATTAGATACTGGCTTTAAATTCAAAGGGGAGCCACATTTCTACTCTGAGGTCTAATGCAAACACTGCCTGGTCCAACAATACCACACTATCTTACAGTGATCCTATAACAATTGAAATGTAAAAGATCAGGAAAGGTTCAGAACAGAAACAGCAGCTTATCTTACACAGATGTGCATACAAAATACCGCAAGCTAACGTTAATTGGAGCTTCAGTTGTCAGTTTCAGTGCTGAATAACTAGGGCTTATTCCGTGGCCAATGTAAATTACACCATGACAGCCAGAAGTGGATTTCCAAATTTGGTAACATACAGGAGAGGGGTAGGAATTTGGCATCTCCCATCCCCCATGTTACATTTATGATTTCACAAAATCAGCAATTGATAAAAACTAAACAGACAGTTTTTGTAATTCTTTTCTATTTACCTTTTCCCACCCACGAGTTGGCATTTCTTATATCTTGATAAAGATGTAATGGATTTGGCAGGCAAACCAGTCTTCATTTCCAGAAACTAAAGTTTCAATCAGTGCGGAAAATCTTTTGTACCCAATAATCTTTTCCTCATTTTCTTTTGTAAAACCAAGACAGCTAAAACATATCCATGAAAATCAGGTTTCAATATTACTTCACAGCCTAAAATACTGCAAAGTTCTTTCTCATTAATTACATACACTTGCAGCACCTCACTTTATATATAAGGTGGTACTTTTAACAGGAAAGCATTGTCTCTATCCTGCACTACCTCATCCATGTGATTCGGCATCTAGATATGAACCAATAACCTTCTGATCCAAGACTGGTACAATCATTTAAACCTCTCTCTCCCTCCCATCCGAATCTCTAAAACTGCAGTGATCTCAGATGTGACCGATTCACGTGCCATTTATGGGCTGTTGTTGTTCTTCACAGCTTTTTTCTCTGTCCCGGTGATTCCTATTTTTATTCTCATGTTCTAATTGGTCAGTGCAATACGGTAGACACATATTGCACCCACACTGGTGTTTGGTGCTTCCTCCTCAGATCCATTTGATTTCATTGGAGACACATTGTATTACAGTGGCATGTCACACAGTTTCATGTACTGTTGTGTGCTCCTCGTCCTTTGTTTTTGTACTTGGTACAGTAATAGCCCCTTTAAACGAACAACTGTGAATCACAGTCAAGCCTCTTGACACAGTAATCAATGGTGTCCAAGGAGAGGAAATGCAACTTGTCAGTTTACCTGGAGTTGGGCCGATGGGAACTGGCCCACATTTTTTTGTAATAGGAGCCTGCCAAGCTTTCTGCATTGCATAGCTATCATAGTGATTGCCTGGCTGGTTTACGACATATGCATGTGGGAGACTGGGTGGAAGAGAGGAGAAGAGAGTGTGGAATGCCTTTTAGGCAACCACTGTTAACCTTGACATCTCTGATGACAGGAAAAGAGTTGGCTTCTGTCTTTCCTTCGCGATTAGTTTTCGTGGCAGGTGCCAGACGATTGCTTTACTGAGGATGTGCTGTGCATGTTGGGGAAGGAGCCTGCAATGAAGCAGGGGATTTGCAGACCACAGCATATGCTAAAGGCATCACAGTTTCATAACTAAAGGCCTGGCTCATTCCACTTGATAAGGATCGCTTTTTCTGATGTATATCCAAAACTCTGTTAGCAGGCCAGACTCGTTAATATTTAGTTTACAGCCTGTTAGTAGCCAAGTTTATTCAATGCCATTGATGTTCAAATGTTTTCAACATCTTTGCTTGTTCATAAGTACGTAACTAGGTATTTAAATGGAAGTATCTAATGAGACTTTACACCATTTCCACTTCATTTCTAACATTTTGGGCACAATGGCAAGCACCTCATTTGGAAGTTTCTCTTTGTTGAGATGATAAAGCACTGGGATCAATGTGCTGGGGGTGGGGAAGTGGGGAGCTTTGGCACAGCATCAGATGGTGTTTGTAAAACAAACAGCTATCATGAAAGCAGCTGAGGTACAGGGCCTCCTTACTGCAAAGCTTTTTCTGTGTGAAACTCTGCAGCCTCTTTCTTTATAGTGGGGAGCAATGGAGAAATATCTACTGTTAAACACAGCAAGCCAAACTTATTGTACACTGATGGGAATTGGATAATCTCTAAAAAGAACTGACTTCAGACTTAATCACACTATTTACAGTCTTAAGTAAATGACATTTAATGTAATGTTTTATTTCCAAATTTTGTGATGATCGTAAACAGGAGTAAATATTAATTCTTATTGTTCGGGAAACTGCTCCCCCACCCCGATCTCCAAGGGGATCTTAAAGATTGCCCCTCTACAGTAAGGGCTGAGGTATTCCAGTAGAAATTGTGATAGTATTGTGTCACATGGTCTAGTGAATATAAAATTCCATTCTGGAGTAAGAATGCACCAACTTCAGTTTCGAGTTAGTATTTCTGAAACAGGGTAATGAAGCAGGAGTTCAGTCACCCTCTGAGCAAAGCCATGGCATCATTCTATATTTGATCAGAATTGGTCCGATAGTGAGAAATGTTGGTGATCAGTATTCCAAAAGCTCTGAGTTGTAAATTGGGCATCTTTTTATTTAGGTCATGTTCACTGAAACATGATTATAAGTAATTATGAGTAAGTAATTATAATTAAAATTCTCAAACACTGATCCACAAATCATAGAAATAGAAATAACTTACATTTACTCTGCATTTTAGACACTTTCATTAAAGTTACAACTGGTGTAATCTCAAGAATTAGTGAAATAATCTGCAATGATTTCTAATCTGTGTGGAGCTATGAAAGCCACGGTTAAACACCAGTGCTAATTAATCCCATTCTATCTGTAAGACGTTTAAAAAAAATCACTACAGCAGTTTGTAACATGCGTCCAACCTTTTAGCATGAGCCAAGCACCATCAAAATGGGACAGACTGTCTCACTGCGCTTACACTGATGAGTGAGTTTGTGTGAATGCAATGCAGTCCCCACTTTGATTCAATTCCCTACATTGTGGAAACAGACCCTTTGGCCTAACAAGTCCACACCGACCCTCCGAAGAGCAACCCACCCAGACCCATTCCCCTACACCTAACACTATGGACAATTTAGCATGGCCAATTAATCTAATCTGAACATCTTTGAACTGTGGGAGCAAACCGGAGAACCCGGACAGAAACTCACGCAGACACAGGGAGAATGTGCAAACTCCACACGGACAGTTGCCCGAGGCGGGAATTGAACCCGGATCCCTGGATCTGTGATGCAGGAGTGCTAACCACTGAGCCACTGTGCTGCCCACTTTGGAATTGAGTTCAGTAACTTATATTCTCAAACCTTCCCTCACTGTCCTGATCCGACAATGTAAGGAGTATTTGATCTGTAAGCAAGCCTTGAAGCATCAAGGGACAGAGTTTTAGTTTGTTCCTCTTCCAGTGTGCAGACAAGAGAGGGACTAAGATTAGGGGTAAATACAACTGGCAGTGTGTCGGCATGTGCAGTGTCTGTAACTGACACTGATCCACATGAAGGCAGCAATCCCAAGCTCGTGGTCAGCCGTCACTGAGACAAAAGAAGTGTAATATTGGACAGCCTTGTAACTCATCGATGTTTTGTCAGTTGCTCTTCCATTAAAGGACTTGTCATAAAGTTGTCACACATAACCTGGAATATCTTGACAACAAATGTGGAAGCAAAGCAATAAAATATTATATTCTGGTTAGTTGTGAAATTCACTGGATTTATCTGGCCCCTTTCAACACAAGCAATTATTTTCGTCCAATTTTAATGATGAGACTTTGTTTACAGACTTGAACTAATGCAATGCCCCTATATTTCAGTCATCTCTTTCCCCCCCAATCGAGTTTTCTTGTGACATTGTTCCTTTCTCCTCACCCCCTGTTAACAAAGAATGTAAATTAAACTCAAAAATAGTGAGAATTCACTGCATGTGGTAGGGGAAGATTTCCTCTGTTCACTATTTATAGCAAAATGTCAACTGTGAAAACAATGTGTTTATGATTTTGCTACAAATATCTGAGAGGGAGCCTTTCCCACCCTGTACCTTTGTGTGCAAATTTAATCTCTGATGATATTTTAAAAATGGAGAGAGTCTCTTTGTCGTGATGGTTGCAAGGGTAAATTCACCAGACAATCAACTGAATGTTTTTATCTTTGTAACCCCCTTTCAGTTGTACCGTTCCAGGCTTACACTCCCCAGTCCTTCGATTATACATTCGCCTCCGTTCCTCAGTCAGTTCCCCCCTTTGCTGGTGACTTCACTACTTTCTTCTGATGTACAAAGTTAAAATCTCACAACACCAGGTTATAGTCCAACAGGTTTCATTGGAAACACTAGCTTTTGGAGGCACTGTTCTTTCATCTGGTCCACAACCACCTGATGAAGGAGCAACACTTCCAATTAAACCTGTTGGACTATAACCTGGTGTCATGATTTTTAATTTTGTACACCCCAGTCCAACACCGGCATCTCCAAATCATTCTTCTGATATTGTCATTTTTACTTCTTTCCTTTTCCCATTCTTCAACTTTAGCAAATGCTCTCACTTTTCTCCTCCTCTCCTTTCCTTTAAGGCGAAATAATGAGACACAGAGAGGTTATAGTATCTGGGATCTTTCTGCTTTAAGCAGCTGAGTCACTACTTTACAAAAATGGTGATTCACGCAGCAACTTCCGTGACCTCAGGACATTCCGAAACATTTTGTGAAATGTTGTCATGTAGGCAATACAGCAGCTGTTTATGCACAGCACGCTTCCACAAACAGCAGGGGAATTATGGCCAGATAATTTGTCTCAGTATTGCTAGTTGGAATACATGTCACCTGAGCCAACTGGGGGGAATTCCCCAGGAGCAATGACCCCCCCGCCTCCATATGGCAGGGAAGGAGATGAGAAGGGCAAATAACTGGACAGTTGAACCTACAGAGAGGTACTGGGTCCCTATTCACAACCTCCAGCCATTCATTGAGAAGCCCTGCTGGTGGACTATCTTGCCACAAATTAAGGTCCTTAGAGGGTCAGGTAAAGGCCACTGACCACCCACCAGCTCCCCCACTCCCCCCCCCCCACCTCCCACCAACCAGCCTCATTAACTGCCCCTTCAGCTGGCGAGTAGACTGGGAAACTTGGGTGACCAACTTGCTGGGCTGGGGGGGGCAGGGCTTCTACTTGCCCCAGTCTACTGTCAGCTGGAGAAAAGGATAAGGAGGTAAGGGAGTGGTTGCTGAAGGCCTTGTCTCTGATCTCCCCCCGCGGCAGCTAACCTTCTCACCATTGAAGCCTCTATGTCCAGGCTCTCCACTGGTGATCCCAAGGAGCCCAAGCTCCTGGGGTGGGACAGGGATTCTGTATCACACTTGTGTTTAACCAGGATACTCACCTGCCAGCTCCCAGTTGGAGGTTGAGCTGGTGAGTTCTCCCATTGGTGGGAAGACACCCATCACATGAAAATCTTGACTTGGCACCATCTTTTGCTGCACTAGTGTCACAGGAACCTTTGTATCCCTGTCAGAGGGTAGATAACATTCCATGCAATAGACAGTACCTTTGACAATGTAGCACTCCCTCAGTACTGCAGTGCCAGCCTCGATTCTGTGGAAGTAGTGGGTTTCCTGCAGGAGCTTCGATCAATTCATCTTTTCTGGGAGGGTTTGAGCAATACATGAGCTATGTTGGTATTAAACATTGATAGACTGTTAACCCAGAAACTCAGCTAATATTCTGGGGACTTAGGTTCGAATCTCACCACTGCAGATGGTGAAATTTGAATTCAATAAAGAATCTGGAATTAAGAGTCTAATGATGACCATGAAATCATTGTCGATTGTCAGAAATATCCATCAGGTTTTCTAATGTCCTTCAGGGAAGGAAAGTGCTATCCTTACCTGGTGTGGTCACAAGCGACTCCAGACCCAAGGCAATGCAGTTGATTCTTAATTGCTCTCTGGGCAATTAGGGATGGATAATACATGCTGACCTATCCAGAGACACCCTCATCTCGACAGTGAATTTTAAAAAATGACTGCAATTACTGAGAGAAATGTTAAGAAATGGTATATCTGAAAAATCCTTGCAAGGACTTTGGTGTATCAGTTTAGAGATTGAGTGAAAGAGAACACCAGGAAAGTTAGTGTAACTTTAAGGATCGAGGTGTTTCCATTTGGTTAAAGTGTCCTGTGTAAGTTGCTTGTTAGTCAACCACCTAATGGCCAGGGGAATTTTCAATTTACAGATGTTTCTCATTACTGTTTATTTGGCAGTGTTTGTACTCCTGTGTCAGCCCTGTAATTTTATACAGCTTATTGCCTTTGAGGTAGGTAAAGCGGAGTCTTGTCTACGTTTTTATTCTTGCTTTTTAAACAAAGGATTGTTCAGCAGGTTTCACCTTTGTAGCAAATTGTCAAAGTTTGCTTTGTTGCTTTAAAATAAAAACAGATTTTTCTTTAGGTAGTGATTTCATATTTCAGTTCCACACTTGTTCATTGGTCACTCACGTCTGCAAGCCAGAGTTCATCCACAGACTCGTATAGTGACAATATTATACCCCTCTAAAAGCTGTACGTGCTCTGTTCAGGGTTGAAACAGTGAAGACCCCAATTGCAGCTTCTCATGCTTTGTGCTGCTGGCTTCCCACATTCACACAGCCAAGTGGCAACTGCAGTCAGCTCCTGACCAGCTTTTGACAAGTCTAAATTGTTGAAAGAACTTACGTTTAGTAACTGTAATGGATGGTGTCGCACACAAGTAAAAGGGAAACTTGATGATACAATATGGGCCCTGTGGGTGCTTCATTAGTACCACCTATCTTATTTGAAGTCACTATTTGATTTTTTTGGGGGATGTTGTTAACTGCTCTAGTGATTAGGATTTTACTCAGTTGCAATGCAAAGTGATACCAATAGTATGGGTCCAATTCCTGTCATTGGCTGAGGTTACCATCAGGGTACTGCCTTCTCAAACTTGCCTGTTGTCTGAGGTGGGGTGTCCTTCAGGTTAAATCCCCCTCCAGTCATCTCTGTCCAACCAGCAGAAGTACTATTAACTTCCTCGAGCCATAACAATATCTCCAGTTAGCACGAACAATCTTTTCTCACTGTAGTCCTGGACTGACTGAGACCAGGAAGGACTCTTTGGAAAGTTGGTGCCTTTAATGTGCCTGGTGTCAAAGTCTGTTTGTGATCATTGATTATTATCTGTTCCTGGACAAATGATTCTCCCTCCCTCCAGAAATACTAAATGATGGGAGAAGATTGGCTGATGGCTCTCCCATCAGCATGCCGTTATACGCTGCTTAACATCAATGTGGCATTTAGATAAATTGCCAAAGGATAACTGTGTGGAACTGTACCTCAGCCGAGGGCAGGACCTGGGAAAGAAGATTTTATTTCCAGTCTATAAAAGGGTAGGGGTTGGAAGTGAAAGAAAGTGAGTCAACGGGGTGCAGTTATTCAGCTATCACTAATAAGATAATGCTTTTGATTTTAAATTAATTAAGCTTGTTTTCTCTAATGAGCAACCATTTTACACACATTCTTCCCACACTAAGATCTCAATCTCAGCCCTAACAATGATCAAATAAGCTGTGAAGTCATTCCAGTCTCTGTCCACACATCGCCTTGGGAAATATCCCTCTTTGTGATTTAGGATTTTAATTACAAAATAATAAATTGCTTACAGTTTATTGATCTCTGCATGGAAGTGTGTTTCTGTGTATATTTTTGCATTTATTCAAGAAAATCTCTCATTATTTTGCATGGAGTTACATATTTGATCACTTACCTTTCACATGCTACTTTAAGAATAATTAATTAAAACCATTAAGGTTGAAGGTCTGCATTTTTTTCACTGTTTGCATTCGCTGCATGCAATTGCCACTTTATATCCTGGATTGTGTGAACTTATTCATGAGTTTCCCTGTTCCTTGTTCCTTTTATAACCATTTCATTCAGTTTGTCTAAACACTGGCCCCTTGCTGGACATTGTTTGGGCTGATAGGCGGGATTAAGTTAAGTACACAAGGATTCAACTGTCTACAGGAGTAAAGCTAGATCGCAGAGATTCCTTCAGTGAAAGGTGATCCTATCTCCATCTAGCCATGCAGCATGAGTAAGAATTTCAGTTGAGAATTTATCTGGTTTCATCTGCAACCCAACTTTGCTGGTGCTGATTGTTCTGATCCAGGGCAAGAAGCTGATAAAGACATGTGTTCCCTGATTCATGGGGCAGAGGTAACAATATTTCCTGTAGGGTCTAGTTTCTCAAGTAACCATGTGTGAATTGGTTGTATACAGTAACTGTGTGATTGGAACCATATCAGAGTTGGAGACTGCTATGTTTATGTGGAATTGCTGTTGGCACATTCAAATCTAGTGGCTCAGGCCAATATTTATGAGCCCCACGTGCTTCTTCCCATTTTTAAATATCTATCAGCTTATCCTTCTATTCCTTTTTCCCTTTTCTTTATCTGATGTCCCCTTCAGTACATCAATGCTTTCCCTTATTGGTCAGAGTATTGAATACAGGAGTTGGGAGGTCATGTTGCGGCTATACAGGACATTGGTTAGGCCACATTTTGAATATTGCGTGCAATTCTGGTCTCCTTCCTATTGGAAGGATGTTGTGAAACGTGAAAAGGTTCAGAAAAGATTTACAAGGATGTTGCTAGGATTGAAGGGTTTGAGCTATAGGGAGAGGTTGAATAGACTAGGGCTGTTTTCCCTGGTGCATCAGAGGCTGAGGGGTGACCGTATAGAGGTTTATAAAATCATTAGGGGCATGGACAGGATAAATAGACAAGGTCTTTTCTCTGGGGTGGGGGAGTCCAGAAATAGAAGGCATAGGTTTAGAGTGAGAGGAGAAGATATGAAAAAGAACTAAGGGGAAACTTTGCCACACAGAGGGTTGTACTTGTGTGGAATGAGCTGCCAGAGGATGTGGTGGAGGCTGGTACAATTGCAACATTTAAAATGCATCTGGATCGGTAAATGAATAGGAAGGGTTTGGGGGAATATGGGACGGGTGGGACTCGATTGGGTTGAAATATCTGGTCAGCATGGATGGGTTTGACCAAAGGGTCTATGACTCTAAAATTGACTTGAGCTATTCCTTGTAGCACTGAACTCGACATTCTAACCGTTGAGTCCGATTTATTCATGAGTGTCCCTTGTAGCAGGTTAAAGTTACATAGGTGATGGATAAAAAGCACATTTCAATTACACAGAATTAACAACAGTAACCTTGCAGAAGGAGGCATGTTAGTAAATTTGCAGATGACACCAAAATTGGCGATGCAGTGGACAGCGAAGAGGGTTACCTCAGATTACAACAGGATCTGGACCAGATAGGCCAATGGGCTGAGAAGTGGCAGATGGAGTTTAATTCAGATAAATGTGAGGTGCTGCATTTTGGGAAAGCAAATCTTAGCAGGACTTCTACACTTAATGGTAGGGTCCTAGGGAATGTTGCTGGACAAAGAGACCTTGGAGTGCAGGTTCATAGCTCCCTGAAAGTAGAGTCGCAGGTAGATAGGATAGTGAAGAAGGCGTTTGGTATGCTTTAGGGAGTCCAGAACTAGAGGGCATAGGTTTAGGGGGAGAGGGGAAAGATATAAAAGAGACCTAAGGGGCAACTTTTTCATGCAGAGTGTGGTACGTGTATGGAATGAGCTGCCAGAGGATGTGGTGGAGGCTAGCACAGTTGCAACATTTAAGAGGCATTTGGATGGGTATATGAATAGGAAGGGTTTGGAGGGATATGGGCCGGGTGCTGGTAGGTGGGACTGGATTGGGTTGGGATATCTGGTTGGCGTGGACAGGTAGGACCGAAGAGTCTGTTTCCATGCTGTACATCTCTGTGACTCTATGTAGACTAAAGGGTCAAGAGGAGATTAGCTACTGAGAGTGTGCAAGAGGAGCTAGGTCATTGCTTCAGAGTGATGACAGAGTGAGGAGAGTCCTGGAGTGTGAATTCTCAAAGCCCAAACTTCTGGGCCACATTGTCCAGGCAATTCTCAGGAATATTACAGAATATCAATGCTTTGAGAGTGGTGAACCAGGTAGGAACATTCTGCCCCCAAGTTAATGAGGCACTCTGTCAGCATTTGAAACATGTTTGGGGGCAATGTGTTGGACTGACCATCAATGGCAGTCGTTTAACTGAATCTTGGACACACTTGTTTGGACTGATAGCTTTGCGTTCTGTGATCCTGACCTTCCAGCAGCAGATATATCATCCACAAGCCTGATAGCAGCTTTATTTCAGATTCAACACGATGTGACCAGATGCTCAATCTACTGAGCTAATAGTGATGATGGAGCAAGTTCTAGGTGCTACACCGCAGAACGGATGTGACCACATTGGAGAGATAGCAGAAGAAGTTTTGACCCTCATTTCATATCTCACAAGATGCTTCTGCATTTTAAATCTGCACCACAATGCACTGGCAATTAGCTTTGTTCTCCCACAGCAAGGGCACTGTGTGCTCAGGGACAACTCCCAGCTTATGGACTGCACCAGGATGTATCTCTGGCCTGTTCTCTCATTCTCTTACCACTCACTCCCTTTGAAACTACCTGATTGCCCACAGCATCCCTGCCTTGCCTTTGCCTCCTCACAGCACTCTTTCTAACTCAGATCCAGAGCCAGGAATCTGTTCCTGGTTGTCAATAATCTTGAGTAAGGTAATCTTCAGTCAGTAGGGTCCTGGCACCGCAAGCCAAGGGCAGCCCCTGATACCGTTGGCACGGTCATTTGGGGTCAGTCAGCGTCAGGGTGCTGACCTTGTGAGGAGTGAGAAGCTGAATGTCGGGCAGCCCACCCACCCATCCGATCTCATTCTACCCTATCGTGGGCATTCCTGGGAATGGGAGAGAGGGAGTGAGATGACAGCGAGTGGCCCAGCAGTGATGGTTGCTGCAGATCGGGGAAAGGTGGTGCACTCCCTGAAACAAGTAAGTAGGCAGAACAGAGACAATAGACAATAGGTGCAGGAGAAGGCCATTCTGCCCTTTGAGCCTGCACCACCATTCAATATTATCATGGCTGATCATCCTTAATCAGTATCCTGTTCCTGCCTTATCTCCATAACACTTGATTCCACTGTCCTTGAGAGCTCTATCCAACTCTTTCTTAAATGAATCCAGAGACTGGGCCTCAACTGCTCTCTGGGGAAGAGCATTCCACACAGCCACCACTCTCTGGGTGAAGAAGTTTCTCCTCATCTCTGTCCTAAATGGTCTACCCGGTATTTTTAAGCTGTGTCCACGAAGGGCTAGGAGGATGAGGGGGTGGGGGTGGGTGACAGTGAGTGAGGCAATAGTGAGATTGGCGGAGCATGAGCCTTGACGGGTGGTGGGTGCAGGAGCAGAGATAGATGTGGCCCCTCTGCCTGGGCTGGGGGAAGGGGGTAGTAAAAGAGGACATCCCTTCTGTGATTCTGCCTCCATCCCCATCCTGCAGGTTCCTATCTGCAAAATGAGATGCCAATTTCTCCCATGTCCTGGGTAAATGCCAATAAATGGGCAAGGCAGCTCTGACTGACTGTGCTCATCAGGTGTACAATAGCTTTTCCAAGATGGCACATGTGTCAAGGATGCCCGTCAATTCCAGAAATCCCAGCAGGGGCAAGCATTTCCGGGTACAGTGAGCAGTGGAATTGTGCTGGCATTGGACATGAGGGGCGCAATCGGGGACAGGTATGTCGATAATGGGAGTAGTCTGGGACAATAGCATGAGAAAACCCCCAAGGCTATACGCAGAGAAACCCCTCACAGAACTGACACTTCACCAAACAAATGTAAGATTCATCCCAGAAGCTTGGGGTGAGGAGTGAGTGTGTGGAGATTTGGAAAGTAATATAAGTATTATACATGGTCAATGGGGATAAAACCTGGCGGGGGCGGGGGGGGGGGGGCAGATGTTGTGGAAAGGGCTGAATATATTTTTAGTTTAGGAGAATTGGAAAAGGAGCTGTGTCACAGCACGATTAGATCACATGGAACTGGAGGCTGAGTTTTCATTTCATAAACGTGTCCTCTTTTATAATTCCTTGTACCTAGTTATGTTTAATAATAGTTAATGTACTTTCAGCTGAATATAATCCTGATCTCACTACAAGCTGGACTTAGGTATGTCCTCTTAAACCATAAATAAAATAAAATCTGAGCAAGTTAGATTTCCAATTTTCTTTATAGTATGCTCAGGGTTTGTTTTATTTTACAGTTTACTCACTTGAAGTCAGCTTTATTTGTTTATGTAAGATTTGCTTAAGGAATGCAGAGAAAGATGTTTCTTTACTCTGCATAATAAAAAGGAAGTTCTGCTTTCCTGATTGTAACAAGCTGCCTAATTTTATGCTGAGCGTGTTATTTCATTTTGCAACACATTTCGAAAATCATCAATGTAGTATTTTGTCAACATGATTTAAATTTTGGCCTGGATTCAATTTAATTTAACTTTCTCAGACCTTATTAGGCATCAGGATTTTCCTTTTCCTTTTAGGAGTTTGATCATTTTTACTAAATAAAAGCAAAACACTGCAAATGCTGGAGATCCGAAATAAGAACAAAGTACTGGAGCATCTCAATACATCTGGTAGCGTCTGTGGAGAGAAGGCAGAGTTAACGTTTTGAGTAGAATACCTTTACTGTTTGGAATTGAAAGGGGATCTTAAAAGTCAGATTTTGTTCTTCGATTTGAGAAATGTAAACTGCAAAGTTTTGCTTCATACGTGATAGAATTCATTTATTTTTTTGAAGAAGGCTGAGTGTTCTGCCTGGTAACAGGAGAATATTTAGAGGGTACCTTTTTAGGTAGGAATGAGATCACTTGCAGAGCCATTCAAAGCATCAATAAAATTTATCGCTGACAATGTATATGGACCATGACAAGCTGCTTTATATTGTCCAGAACAGTAGAACCATTAAAAGTTGTCTTTCCTATTTACTCAAAAGACAGGATTTATGTGGTATTTTGTTTATTTTAAAATCCTTCACGATCTCTTTTTGGAATTAAGTGTCAGTAACAACTATACGTCATTTCTTTCCAAAGGGAATCCCTCGATCTGGGGGTGATTGGAGGATAAAGAGAACTAATAAGGCATATCAGACTCTTGCCTATCATCAGCATCAGAGGCAAAGGTGACCATATCTCACTTTGGGAGATGTGTACTGCAGACAGGAGCTCCTACTCACAAAGCAGGCCACGAGGAAATGGGAACATCTCATGGACCCCAATGTCCACCAGTTCCTCAGCCCAACTATAGGGTATTGAATGTCAGTGTTGCCCAAGACAGTGAGGTTCCTGAAGTGAAGAGTGGATGATAAATAAGTTTGAAAATGACATGAGAATTGGCTGGGTGGTTACTAGTGAGGTAGGAGGTTTCAGGTTACAGAAGGATATAAGCGGGTTGGTCAGCGGCGATGGAATTTAACCCTGAAACCTGTGAGCTGATGCACTTTGGAAGAAGTAACTAATCAAGGGGATACTCAATGAGGGGCAGTACACTGGAAAGCTCAAAGGAACAGAGGGATCTTGGAGACCTTAGCCACAGATCCCTGAAAGGACAGCACAGGTTAATAGGATAGTGAAGACATAAGGGACTATTGCCTATATCAGTCATGGCATAGATTATAAGAGCAGGAAGGTTGTGTTGAAGCTGAACAGGACTTTGGTGAGGCCACAGCTGGAATACTGCGTGCAGTTCTGGTCCCCAGATGACAGGAAGGATGTGATTGCCCTGGACCGGGTGCAGAGGAGATTCACTGGATGTTGCCCTGGGATGAAGCATTTCAAGGATGAAGAGAAGCTGGATAAGCTCAGGTTGTTTTCTTTGGAGCAAAGAAGCTGAGAGGGAAATTAATCGAGGTGTATAGATAATGAGGGGCATGGGCAGGGTGAATAGGATGCAGCTGTTCCTCTCAGTTAAAGGGCCAATTATAAGGGGGCATAATTTTAAAGTAAAAAGACAGGAGGTTTAGAGGGGGTGTGAGGAAAATGTTTCTCTCCCAGAGGGCAGTGGGGTTCTGGAATGCACTGCCTCGGAGAGTGATTGAGGTGGGAAACCTCCCAACCTTTAAAAAGTACTTGGACTTGGACAAGCAATTTGAAATGTCATTCATTCAAGGCTGTGGGCCTTATGTTGAAAATTGGGATTAGTGTGGATAGGTCAGGGCAGAATTGATGGGCTGAAGGGCCTCTACTCTGTTGTATGACTCTATAACTCTATAATGACTGATATCGTAGTGAAGTGATGTGACAAACTACCTTCACAGAAAGGCCGCATCAAGGGCTTTACCATTTGCGGTATGGTGTCTTGTACTTACCAGGCTTACACAGACTATGTGTGTACTGTCCCAGGTTGTGACATTCCAGCTCATTGAGGTCACTGCAGTGTCAGTCATAGGGAGTAAAGGCAGACTCCCATCACCATGACCATCCCAGCATCACCTTCACACTTACACAATCTTCCGTTCAGTTGCCATGTGTGAGGCTGTGCTGTCACTTCTTTTTGTCATGTTTCTTCTTTGAGCTTCCAGTCTGGGTCGAATATTTCTAACTTTTTGTCACCTTATTTTTCTGCTCCTTTTTAATTGATCCCATCCCTTTTCAATCTCACATGATTTTCCACTTGGACCATCAATGCACGACCTACATCAGTCTGTGTGTGTATCTAATGAATTGATGGTGAAAACATGGGGCACTGACAGCACATTTGAGTCTGTCTGGAGCACACTGTCACTGTTTAGATCTGCACTCCTACCAGAACCTCTTGACAACTGTGTTGAGATGCAGCCGTTTGACCACCTGAGAGACTAGCAACTTAAGGTAACATTAAGGTCTTGGCATCAATATCCGCAGAAACCAACTGTGACCTTTGTGCGGTTAAAAAGTTATGTTTGGTACTTCAATGCTGCTGTACCAATTTATATTCAACCCTTTGGCTTTATTTGTATGCCAATTTTCTTTCAGATTTAATGTCCCTCAGAGGCTTTTTCCAATTAAAATTAAATCTGTTTCAAATACTGCTCATAAATTTAGGAGCATTTCACATCTGATGTCCAGATTTTTTTGTGGGAATAAAAATGCAGAGTTGCCTTTTTTCTAATGCCAAATGTCTCCGTATTGAAAACCAGTCGACGTTTGTCTGTGAGCTTGGGTTTGGGGAAGTGCCGGTGTCTTTAATGCTCTGTTACACCTAGTGAACAAAGCACCAGGTCTCCAAGGACAACGTGCTAAAATTCTCAACTCTGTTGGATGTATTACTGACTTCCTGCCCCTAAGCACTGTGCCTGGTCAAAAGAACCCCCCTCCCCATCCAGGCTTTCTAATATTTTTGAAACTAATGAACAGAAGTACTTAAAGAAAACAAGGGAAAAACACCCAAGTTTTTATTAATTCCCAATTTTCTTCCGCAACACTGGCCATGGGATTAATCTTTAATTTCTAGAAATGTCAGGAAATTCCTCAAGCATTGGCAACTCAATGTATTGGAGTCTCTCCAGGTTTTCTGCTTTCATATGTAACCTAATGTTGCTTGAAGATGCTGGCTTTTGGAAGGGCAATGAAATGTCTTTGCAAATAGTTCCATTGGATACTACAACTGGCTTTTCTTTTTTGCAATACAACTGATCTTACAATGTTGCAAATAACAAATCAGAAAGCTGCAGGATAGACATGGGTTCCTGAGTCTCACAAAATTATGCACCATGTCTCAGTTATTCACTCATCATCCTACTTTCCATTAACCTGCATTTCCACCTCCACTCCCCCACTCTGTTAATGTTTAAAATTTGCCTGTTTACCAATCCTTTCATGATTGCCCCGGCTCAACTGATTGCTTTCTTGTCCATGAATCTCAAGATTCAATCTGTGAATGGAGCACAAAGATCAAAGCTGAAAGTCTCATGCAGCGCTGAGGAAGCACCGCACTGTCGGAGGGTCAGTGCTGAGGGAGCGCCGCACTGTCGGATGGTCAGTGCTGAGGGAGCGCTGCTCTGTCGGAGGGTCAGTGGTGAGGGAGCGCCGCACTGTCGGACGGTCAGTGCTGAGGGAGCACTGCACTGTCAGACGGTAAGTGCTGAGGGAGTGCCACACCATCAGAAGGTCAATGCAGGGGGAACGCTGCATTGTCAGTGGTTCTGCTTTTAGGTGCGATGTTAAGTGAGGGACCTGTCAATGTGCTTGGGTGGATGTAAAAGTTCCTGTGAGATAAGCTTAAAAGAAAGTAAGTGAAAATCCTGGTCCATACATTTCCCTCTATCTATCTGAAAATAAAAATGATCAAATCGCAGCTTATGCTTGCTGTGTGTAGGTGGCTTCCCGATTTCCTGTATTACAACAGTATTTCTTTGACTGTGAAGCACTTTGAAACTTCAAATGATTTTGAAAAGTACTATTTAAATACAAATGAGATACTGTTTTTACTTTTCCCAACTCCAGAACCCTCTTTGGATTCTTCAAACTCTGGCCTCTTACTTATTCCAAATTTTAATCCCTTCCCCATTGGTGGTCCCTTTTGACTGCACCAAACACCCTGCCCCCCTCCATCGATAGCATAAATCTTTTTATATTATCCCATACTGTGCTTACCAGAGAGAATTTTGCCAAATATTTTTCATATGAACCTGCTAGAAGGTAAGAGGGCATTGGATAGGTATATGGAGGATAGTGGGTTAGTGTAGTTTAGGTGGGCTTGGATCGGCGCAACATCGAGGGCCCAAGGGCCTGTACTGCGCTGTATTCTTCTATGTTCTATGTTCTATGTTCTAAGATGACAACCACACAATGTCTCAAAGCACCTTACAGTCACTGAAATCTCTTTGACGTTTAGTCATTCTTCATATGTAGTTACATGAGTCCTCATGATGGAGATATAATTGAGTGAAAATGAGTCGTTCTGCTGGACTTGTACTTGATGTAAGGCTTAAGGTGAATTCTATTCTTGTTTTTTATTAACAAACAAATCTTTCACTAACAACCTGGCTTACTGAAGCTTCCTTTCCATGGGCGTGTGAATTATAGAGTGTATTTTAAATTGCTGTAACCTGCTAACTTGAGGCATCCTGTGATTTGCAACTGGGTAAGTGGTATGTCAGCTGTGTCTGCACCCCTAGCCACGAGTCACAAGTTGTTTATTCATGTATTTACATAAACATTTAATGAGGTTTTTTTTGAAATAATTAGATCAAAGATGCTGATGACTATGAATCAGTGAACGTATTTGTGTGAAAGCAGTTTTAGAGGAACATGGGATAAATTCACAATCCGTGAAGTTACTGAAGAGGGATGTCAGGAGAAACTCCTTTACAAAGAGACTATGACGTGGAGATGCCGGTGTTGGACTGGGGTGCACACGACAGAAGTTATAATCCAGCAGATTTATTTAAAATCACAAGCTTTCAGAGCAAATAAACCTGTTGGACTATAACCTGATGTCGTGTGACTTCTGTTTATGAAGAGAGTAGTGAGAGTGAGGAATTCACTGCCGTAGAGAATGGTTAAGGTGAAAACTGTAGATGCTTGTGAAGAAGGAAAGGAGTAAAAGGATATTAACTGGGGGGGATAGAACAAGTGTTCCTTCACTATATCCATGAACACTCTTTGGTTGTTGCATCATGAAATATACAGTATTATGTTTAATCTCCTCCAGCTGTAACCTCTTATAAATATTTTCATTTGTACTTTATGCTTCCTCCCTCTGCCACTTGCTAAAAAACAATTTTTCTGTCTTTCCTGTGTTCTGATGAATGGCCATTGACCTGAAATATTAACCATCTCTTTCTTCAAAGATGTTGCCTGATCCTGTTGAGTATTTCCAGCAGGTTTTGCTTTTTCATTAGAAGTAGGCACGTCCTTGACATCAAGGCTGCATTTGACTGAGTGTGGCCCCTGATAAAACTGGAGACAAAGGGTGTCATCGCGAAAGCTCTCTGGTTGGAGTCATACCTGGCACATCAGAAGATGGTTGAGGTTGTTCGATATCAATCATCTCAGCTCCAAAACATTTCCACAGGAGTTCCCCAGGGTTGTGCCCTGGCCCAGCTGCTTCATCAATGACCCTCCTTTCATCATAAGCTCAGAATTGGGAATATTTCCTGATAGATTGGACAATGATCAGCACTATTCACAATTTTGAGCTGATAAATGGTAATAACATTCATTGCACACAAAAGCCAGGCAATGACCATTGCCAAAAATAGAATCTAAGCATTGCCCATTGATATTCAGTTTGATTACTATCACTGATTTCTCCTCACAATCAATATCATGGGGTGTCCATTGACCAGAAGTTGAGCTGGAGTAGCCCCATAAGCATGGTGACTACAAGAACAGACTATACAGAAAGACTTCAGCAGTGAGTAACTCCCCAAAGCTTGTCCACCATCTTCAAGGCAAATGTCAGGAGTGTGATGGAACACTTCCCTCCTTTCCTAGATGGGTGCAGCTCCAACAACACTCAAGATGCTTGACATCATCCAAGACAAAGAAATCTGTTTTATTGGTAGCATGTCCACAACCTACAACCTTTACTTTGTTCACCACCAATGTACTGAAATAGCAATGTGTACCATCTACAAGGTGCACAGCAGTGCTCCCCAAGACCCCTTAGGCAGCATCTTCTAAACCCATGACCTTCGCCGTTTTGAAGGACAAGGGCAGCAGAAACATGGGAATACAACCACCTGCAAGTTCCCCTCTGAGCCACTCGCCATCCTGACTTGGAAATATTTCACCGTCCCATCAAGTGTCACTGGGTCAAAATCCTAGAATTCCCTTCCTAACAGCGTTGTGGGTCCGCCTGCAACCAAGACTGCAGTGAGCTGTGAAGGCAACTCACTGTCATTTTCTGAAGAGCAATTAGGGATGGACAGTGATTGCTGGACCAATCAGTAGCACCACAATCACCATGACTGATTTAAAAAAAGGCTGGATATGTTGATGGGGTTAAGTGAAGGGGCACAGAGGAAGCTTGAGGAAGTACCAGTGTTGACCAGCTGGTCAGGATGACTTGTTTTTCTACTGAAGATACAATGTAATTTTTAAGGTGTATCACCAATTGGAAATTCTCTGGGATCAACTGGACTAGTTTTGTTCCTCCTCACAACCTCCCCCTCTCCCCCACCACTGCCAATCCCACAACAGCATTTCATAATGACTGACTTCAATAGGTCTTAACACCAGGCAGGGTATAAAGTAAGACTGGTCCCGATTCCGTTAACCTCACAACAGATGTTTAAATTGCCCTGTGTCTGGAACTGTAGCTAGCAGAAATATTGCTTGGATTACAAACGATCAACAATCTCTTCTGAGGGAAATTTGGCTTCGTAAAGCAGAATGTTTTGTTGCCAATAAAAGCTTAAAGGAGGGAGAGGGATAATCTGGAGAGGTCAGAAAGGTTCCTAGTTTAAACATAAGATTCTGTGGAGCTTAACAATATGAGTAAATGTGTTTAAGAGGAAGGTCTTTTCAAAATGACAAGTATTTGTCCCAATGGAACAGGGTCACGTTAACTCCCTGTTTCTTTGTCTAATAAAGGCATTGTCTTAAATGGATATCCAGGAGTAACTACAAGCCAGTGCATATGAATTAGGAATGGGATTGAATTAAAATAAGGTCCAGGAAGTGAGCAAATTGCTATGTAATGTAGCCCTCTACATGGAATGGGGGGGGAGAGCAGTTCCCAATCATCTCCAAGACTGAGCATTGATCACAATGTGATGAAGTAACATGACCAGGTTGGTATTCCATATTGCTTAAATATTTAGCCACTTTTTAAACAAGATTTTGGAAAGATTCCAAGGCCTCCTTCTAGAGACAACCAAGTTTGATAGTCTCTCCATTTTTTTTTTAATTGAGAAAGTGAGTCACCCATAAATCTCAAATCAAATCTGGGCCAGAATTGTGAACACTAAAGCCTGTACTCCTGTGGATGATTTTTGCTCAGCTCCCAGTAATAAGTCAGCAGGAAGTCAGGAGGTTTGTATTCCGTATTCTATTAATCTCTTAAATAACATTGAATGTTGGAAAGCTAGAAACCCTCTCGATAAAACTTCACCGTTTTCAACATAAGGGTTCTATATAATGTTGAATGTGGATCAAAACTGGTTGAATGGCTAAGAATCAATTTTTGTTGTTCTAACCATGCAGTTGTGCTGCACACTTGCCTCTTCAAAAAGTAACTTTGAATGTTGCTGTAATGTAAAATCTGAAGGATGATTAGAGCCAAACATTTGTCACATTTGATGTTAGACCACTTTGTGAAAGTGCTTTTTCACTACTTTGCTTCCACATCAGCTTGCAACTTGATGAAGCCTAGTCTTTAACTCCAATCTCGGTGCCAGGTGGTCCCCAGAATGGAAGATAGGAAGCCGTATCTGATTAATGTCATTGTTTGCAAAAATAAGCCTTGTGAATAGTGTTGCACTGGTGCTGAAATATACTGTATGACAAAACTCTTTTTCAAACATTGAGAATGAAATCATGAGTCCAATATCAGAATGCCTTTTTGTTTTCATTGTCATGTATTTTACATGGGGTGATAGGGAAGGGAAACTCCTAAACAGCACTTTCCCAAATTTCTAGGTCTATCCCTGTGCACTCTGGAACACCTTATATCTAGATTTCTAATTAGTGAATGTAGAAACAGGAGACCTTCACAATGTATGGAGCCATCAGATCACTTGTACACATTGTATTAAATAATACATTCTGTGGGGGTTGATGATTATGTACAAACTCCAACAGTTTTTGACATGGTCTGACCAAATTTATTTGTAATCTGCATCTTAGCTGCAGTTATTATTTATGTCTGAAGTTATAGTGGATTTCAGTATAATAGGTCACAGTGACCTAGATAACATAACTGTAGCTTATGAGATTGAAAATCTGCAGTTGGATATAATGTGCAACACTGATCCCATTCCAGGTGAAACTGAAATCTCCTGGTCCATAAAGATGAGATATTTTCCATGAAGAAAGAAATGAGTGTGTTGAATATTTTTTGTCCCAAACATCTCCCACAAATACTGTGTTGTGCATACCAGCAGTACTCTGATTGTCCCATGTTCCTGGGCAGAATGTGTTTGGAAAACATTACACATGTCCTTTTACTGGTTAGAGGGTGGAGGTACAATTGAAATATAAAGGGAATGCCATTTCACTCCATTGAGCAGCCTTATTTCTTCATTCTTCTACTTTTATACTAAGAAGAACAGTTGTTTTGAACGTCTTAACGTATTTCTTTGTTTTTCTGTCTTTATACCTAAGATTTTGTACCCAAGTACCTTTCACTCAAGATGGCACTGTAAATGGTGACATTGTACACTTTTCACAGCGCTCCCGTATCCCTGTACTTGAGTACACATGGCGACAGTGTACTCAAATCTAAATCTCTGGAGGCCTAAGATGAGAAGAAATGTTTTTTACTGAGAGGGCTGTGAACGTTCAGAATTCCCTATCACAGAGGGTTGTGGAAGCTCAGTTTTTGAGTCTGTTTAAAGTAAAGATTGATAGATTTCTGATTGCCACTCGTATCCAGGCTTATGTGCATAAGGTGAGTAAAAGGCTTTGATTGTGCATGATTCTATTGAATGGCAGGGCAGACTCAACGGGCTGAATAGCCTATTTTCTAATGTTCCTTCTCACCAATGAGGGACTAATTTATCCCCTGAGCCAGAAACAGTCTGTCTTCCCACCTTGAATATGAATCCCAATTATATCTCGAAATAAGTGTTAGGGACAAGGTACTGGCATGGATAGAGGATTGGCTGAATGGCAGAAGGCAGAGAGTGGATAAAGGGGTCTTTTTCAGAATGGCAGCCAGTAACGAATGGAATTCCAGAGGGGTCTGTGCTGAGACTACAAACCATACACGTTATATATTAACAATCTGAATGAAGGGACTGAAGGTATTGTTGCTAAGTTTGCAGATGACACAAAGATAGGTGGAGGTGCAGGTAGTTTAGAGGAGGTAGGGAGGCTGCAGAAGGATTTGGACAAGCAAGGAAAGTGGGCACAGAAGTGGCAGATGGACTAAAATGTGGCAAAGTGTGAGGTTGTGCACTTTTGTAGGAAGCATAGCGGCATAAACTATTTTCTAAATAGGGAAAGACTTCAGAAGTCTGAAGCACAAAAGGAGAAAGTGAGGACTGCAGATGCTGGAGATCCGAGCTGAAAATTTGTTGCTGGAAAAGCGCAGCAGGTCAGGCAGCATCCAAGGAGCAGGAGAATCGACGTTTCGGGCATGAGCCCGAAGAAGCTTTCCTGAAGAAGGGCTCAAGCCCGAAACGTCAATTCTCCTGCTCCTTGGATGTTGCCTGACCTGCTGCACTTTTCCAGCAACACATTTTCAGCTCTGATCTCCAGCATCTGCAGTCCTCACTTTCTCCTTGAAGATTCATTTTGAAAGGGCATACAAGAGCAGGGATGTACTACTGAGGTTATGTAAGGCTCTGGTCTGACCACATTTGGAACATTGTGAGCAGTTTTGGGCCCATATCTAAGGAAGGATGTGCTGGCCTTGGAGGGAGCCACAGGAGGTTTACAAAAATTATCCCAGGGATGAAGGGTGTGTCATTTGAGGAGTCTGGGTCTATACTTAGTGGAATTTAGAAGGATGAGGGGACATCTGATTGAAACTTACAGAATACTGAGAGGCCTGGATAGAGTGGACATAAAAAGTTGCTTCTCCTAGTAGGAGAGAGCAGGACCAGAGGGCACAGCCTCAGAGTGAAGGGATAACTCTTTAGATCTGAGATGTGGACCAATTTCATCAGCCAGGGGATGGTGAAGCTGTTGAACTCATTGCTGCAGAAGGCTGTGGAGGCCAAGTCATTGAATATATTTAAGACAGAGATAGATAGGTTATTGATCAGCAAGGGATCAAAGGTTACAGAAGAGGGAAAGAGAAGGCAGGAGAATGGGGTTGAGAAACTTTCAACCATGATTGGATGGCGGAGCAGACTTGATGGGCCAAATGGCCTAATTCTATTCCTCCATGTTCGGTCTAAGACAATGCTGTATGTAATCTCAGTGTGTGTGAAAGTATCATAGAGAATTGGAAGTGGGGACATTTTACAGAGTTGGGGAGACAGATATGATCATTATTGATTATTTCCTTTTGCATTATAAATTAATGCTGTTTGGATCTATCCCCTGTTTGGACCTATTTCTTTTCTATTAACACCCTCTTGTTGGTCTGTCAGAATTTCATAAGGACTAAAAGGGAAAGTCTAAACAAAAACTTTATTTTTTGGCGGAAAGAAGCGTTAGGAATATAGAAGGAAGACACACCTTTTAATTTTATGTTTCTGTTCTGTGCAGCGCAGTAAGAACTGAGTTTTGTACACACAGTTCCAGATTTCTGCTTATGTTTATTTTTATAATGTTATTTCAAATAATGACAAGAGAAGAAAGTGTGCCAAACACAAAAGGGAGATAGCAATGTTAACTTTTTCCTTTTCCGCAATGAATGGGCTTTTTATTTTGTTGTATACACATCAAAATACCATAATTTTTCTTTTGTATACCTGTCACCTTCAGTGGAAGTACATGGTTGTATATGGGCCTGCAGAATGACAGCTGAACAATGGGGAAGGTCAGATCACTGAAAGAAGAGATCATTGAGGCACGAGCTAATTTTGCACTCGCTACAGGAAACACATCCTCCAACCACTCACTTTTCTTCTTGTTATCCAATGTTTATGCTGTGCTGGTAAACATTTGTACAGAGGATTGAGTCAGCTGCATATTTCAGGAATGGAACAAAATTAATTAGGCAAGTTTTAAACATTATAACAATTAGCTTGTGGTGAATACATGGGAGATTGCAGAATTGAACTGAATAACCCAATTAGAACATTTTATGCAAGGTGGTGATGTGACTAATTGTGTAATGGCAAATTTATTTTTTAACCTTTGATTTTACAGTTGCATGATGCATAGGCAGCAGGCAGCTTATACAATTTATTGTTCTTTCAGATTACAATGTTTGTTGGGAAGTCACTTGTTTTGTTCAATAAACTAATCATTGAAGTCTGTCAGAACTGAAAGTACTTGCAACTATGCCAATAATTGAAAAGATGTAAAAATCTTTACCTTCCCTCCCCCGACCTTCCTCAGAATATTGTCACCAAAGACATTTTTAGTGCAGGTACACCACTTCACTTTTGAACAATGTGATAGGCAATGCATTTGCATACTCCTGTACGAAACAGAGAGGATGGTTATGACCGTATAACATACAATGTGTAACAAAACTGTTTTGCAACAGATTACAACACCTACATTTATACAGCACCTTTAATATAGTACAAAACTGAGCCAAGGCTGAGCCAAAGAAGTTGCATTTTTATACAGCCTTTCATGATCTCCTGGACTTCTCAGAGAAATTGACATCCAATGAAGTTCATTTTATCATAACTGCTACGTAATGTAGGAAAGAATGAAATTTTAGGAGAAAAAAAATAACTGATTTTAGTGATAGGTTTGATGTGAAATTGTGAAGGAGGAAGGAGAGACTGGTCAAGTTAAAGAGCAAATTATAGACCTTACCATCTAGGTTCCCTAATAATACACTATCTGTGCTGCAGTATGTGCATTAAACTACAGACCCCATGCTGATTGTTACACAATCAAATATTACTGTATAATACAGAGCAAAAGGACTAGATTTTACATGGCTATGTGACTTTTGCAATTCAGTTGCTACTTTTAATCAGTGTCCTAGAAACAGCAAACTTTGTAAGCATCTGGTTCCCATTTGGGTTCTCCTAGACCTTTGATGAACCTGAGTCTGTGAGCACTGCAGTGGATGATGGCGTAAAGGTCAGAGAGGGAGGTCCAACCTATAGCTTCAGGGTCACTCTGACCCCGAACCCAAGTAACCTGTGCCATCCAGCATCTGTGCAGCCCAGTCCTAATAGCCTACATTTTTCCTGATTGAATTGTTTTGGCTGAGAGGTTTGGAAAAGGAGTGATTCTTATATTTATGTTGGCTGTCAGTACACTAGCTCCAAATAACTTGTAATCCAAAGATCTGTTTAATCCACAGCTTTAGATATCTGTAATGTGAAATCCAGATATGCACCCCATGAAGACAACTAGGTGTCCTTTGCTGTATCTCAGTGGTTTGATGTTAAACTGGAATTTCCTCCTTGAAGGGCATTGTGGGTTTATCTACAGCACATGGATTACAGCGGTTCAAGAAGGCAGCTCATGCCCACCTTCTCACGGGCAGCAAACGTTGGCCAACCAGCCCTTTCCACATTCCACAAATGAATAAAAAAAACGATATTAGTAATTAGGACCTGCAGCTGAACTGGGAGGCAACTGATCAACATTAAGGAATTCTCCTACATAGTAAAATGCTACCGATTTAGGATGTGCAGAATTAACCTAAAAGCTAACTGCAGACAAATATTCTGGGAATGTGGTTTCCAGTAAAAATCTGGAATTAAAAGCTAGCCTGATGGTGACCATGTAATTATTCTTAATTCTCATTAAAAACCCATCTGGTTCACTAATGTCCTTGAGGGAAGGAAATTGCCATCTTTACCTGGTCCAGCCTACGTGTAACTCCAGACCCACAGCAATGTCCTCTGGGCAGTTAGGGGTGGGCAATAAATGCTGGCCTGGCCAGAGATGCCCTCATCCCATGAATGAATGTTAAAAAGCAACTAAAGGTACTTGTTTGATTCCGCAAAGAGGGAAGAGGAGGGATAGGTGTCCATGTGAAGCCTATTTGGAATAAGGTTAGAGTATCACTCAAGTTTCCATTCAGACCTCCATCTCATTAACTATCAGGAGTGGAGAAACAGAAGCTTCTAGAATTCCACTGTTTTTAAAAATGGAATGTGCTGTTAGTATGGCGGAAGCAGGTTCAATGGAGGTATCTAAGAGGGCATTGGATGATTAGATTAGATTAGATTACAGTGTGGAAACAGGCCCTTCGGCCCAACAAGTCCACACCGACCCGCCGAAGCGAAACCCATCCATACCCCTACATTTACCCCTTACCTAACACTATGGGCAATTTAGCATGGCCAATTCACCTGACCCTGCACATCTTTGGACTGTGGGAGGAAACCGGAGCACCCGGAGGAAACCCACGCAGACACGGGGAGAACGTGCAAACTCCACACAGTCAGTCACCTGAGGCGGGAATTGAACCCGGGTCTCTGGCGATTTGTAAACAATAATGTGCAAGGGTATAGGGGAAAGAAAAGTTTGGTGTTTGGTAATGATTCTAATTTGAAGAGCTAACAGTGACATGATGGTCTCCTTCTGTACCAGAACATTTCTGTCATTCTGTCAAAGTGAAGCCAATAAACAAATATCAACATGGAAACCAAAGTTTTCTCCTTCAAGACCTGAGGAAGCTTGCTCTCGGAATTGTGTGAGATTGCAACAAAAGGTGCTGAGGGAGTGAGAATTAATTCATAGCAAAAGCTGCAAATGCGGAAAATCTCTTCAATGAGATTTTGAGCAGAGCACTAGTATTGGTTTTCCTGGATGTAACTGCTTAAACAAAGAGGGTGGGAGTGCTCTGGGGAAAAGAAAGCGGGGAAATTTGTGGCCTTCCCCCATGCATTTCTGTTCCCAATAGCAAGCTGTTCCTCGTTTCCAAAGGGCTCCTTCAGTGTGGGAGGGTTGAAGAGAACTGCAGCTGTGTCCTCACCCATTTACAGCCTGACATTGTTAACAGGGGCTTCGCTTTGTCTCACAGCCAGTGGGCAAGCAGCCAGCTATTGCTGAGTGCTGACTCCACTGTCTTCATTCTTTTAATGGGAACTCTTATGCTTCTTAAGGTTGTTTTTTATATATTCATTTTGTGGGATGTGGGTGTCGCTGGCTGGGCTAGCATATATTGCCCGTCCCTAGTTGCCCTTGAGAAAGTGGAGGTGAGCTGCCTTCTTGAACCCATGCTGTAGGTTGACCCACAATGCCCTCGGAGGGAATTTCAGTGAAGGAACAGTGATATATTTCCAAGTCAGGATATTGAGGGACTTGGAGGGGGTGATGTTCCAATGTATCTGCTGCCCTTGTCTTTCTAATTGGAAGTGGTTTGGAAGGTGCTGTCTGAGGCTCTTTGGTGAGTTTCTACAGTGCATCTTGTAGATGGTACACACAGCTGCGACTGAGATATAATACAGAGGTACTGCGTTGAAGAGCATTTGGAATTGTTCAATTCAGGCTGGATTTGGTTGAAACCCGAGAAAATATCGTAAGAGGATTGGAGTTTTCTGTTATTCCCAACCATGACTGGAAAGTCCAAAATGCTCTCAAAGCTGTGGCTAACTTGGCAGTAGAGACTGGCACCAGGAGCTAATCTGCTCCAAACTGAGTCCCAATTCAGCTCCATTGAAATGGCATGGTTGGGTTTGGGAGAAATGGGCAGACGGGATAGTCTTTATAACATGCAAGTCGGGCTGGTGTATGCGGAATTCAGGTAAAACTGTCTCAGTCAGCAGATCCACTCCGGGACTCAGAGGTGGGTGGGATGCGATCACAGTTGGGGCAAGGAGGACCAACAGAGCCCCACAGAATGTCTCTGGCTGCTGGAAGCCAGCCACCCACACAAACCAGGAGCACCCTTCTAGAGGTTTCTAAACTGAGCAGTATAGATAAGGTGAATGGCAGGTGTCTTTTTCCTAGGGTGGAGATTTCAAAACAAGGGGAGCATATTTTAAGGTGAGAGGAGAAAGATTTAAAAAGAACACAAAGGGCAACTTTTCTTTAATACAGAAATTGGTTTCTGCAAGGAATGAAATTCCAGAGGGAGTGGTAGATGCGGGTACAGTTACAAGGTTTAAAAGACGTTTAGTTGAATTACGGCACATCTGGATAGTAGTAACAGGATAGGACAGAGTCAGCATGGATTTATGAAGGGGAAATCATGCTTGACTAATCTTCTTGAATTTTTTGAGGATGTGACTCTGAAGTTGGACGAGGGAGATCCAGTAGATGTAGTGTACCTGGACTTTCAGAAAGCTTTTGATAAAGTCCCACACAGGAGGTTAATGAGTAAAATTAGGGCGCATGGTATTGGGGGCAATGTACTAGATTGGATTGAAAATTGGTTGGCTAATAGGAAACAAAGGGTAGTGATAAACAGTTCCATTTCGGAATGGCAGGCAGTGACCAGTGGGGTACCGCAGAGATCCGTGCTGGGACCACAGCTTTTTACAATATATGTTAATGATATAGAAGATGGTATCAGCAATAACATTAGCAAATTTGCTGATGATACAAAGCTGGATGGCAGGGTGAAATGTGATGAGGATGTTAGGAGATTACAGAGTGACCTGGACAAGTTAGGTGA